>NC_041393.1:433162647-433203626 GCF_002162155.2 Triticum dicoccoides | reverse complement strand
CTTCCATCGTTCAGGTCGCGATGGGGCCATCCGTGCGCCCAGTCTTCACACTCTACCAGCACCGAGTCAACGACAGTCTGACCATGCACCAGGCCGCGGTGCAGTTCAGGGGAGGGCGTGGTGAGTTACGCCGCTTCCGGTTCGTGGGAAGAGCCATGCCTACGGAGAGGCATGCCATGCAGATGGCAGCCCGCGAGGCGATAGCTCGTCTCAGGGATGTCCTTCCCGTGATGAAGACTCGTCGTTACCGTTATCTTCCGTGCCATGTGCCTTACACCTGTCACTACGCATATTCCTGCCCCAGAGGAGAACGAGACGAGGCTTTTGAGATGCTCATTGAGTATCTCCGGGCCCTGGAGGCAGCCTTCGACAACCTGGTGGACGACTTCGTAGCTACCCGTATGGACTCAGTCCATGGCTGTGCTGCCAACAGGAGGGAGCTCCTACCCATCGCTCCGCCACCGACTTTTGTCTCGTCATCAGCATCTTTTACGCCTACTCGTCGCCTGCCTTCTACCGAAGAATTTAACCAAGTCATTGCACCCACTCCGGCGCGTACTACACCAACCTTCGCGCCCACTCCTGTACGTGTTGCTCCGCCCCTGGCGACCGCTCCGCCCGCTCTGCGCAACACTACACGTATGGAGCCCATTAGCGAGGAGGAGGTCGAGTCCCCAACCTCGCTACGCCTCGCCCTCGGCAGGGCAAGGGAGGTCGTCAACATTTCTGCCTGAGTACGCTTAGCTGCCGTGTGTTGTACCGCTTTGTAAGATATGTGCATAGGCTGGGAGAAGTAGCCTGTTTGCGCGTCATGTAGGATCTGGAGAAGTGCACTAGCCTTAATAACATGTCAGGATTAGGTACGCATATCCTGAGTGATGTACTGTATAATTACCGCCCGCGTGTAAGATGTGTAATGAGCAGTCCTTCTCCATGCGCAAGTCGTTTTATTTTTCTTAAGTAAGTGGAGTTATTTAATTCTATTTGCCAGCTTTATGCATTTTATGGTTTCGTTTTTGCGACTCTTTCCGCTTTTCTTATGGGTTTTACAAAATATATCCCCAGAGTGAAAAATGTCTCGTCCTTGGACTCGCTCCATGCCAATTCCATCAGAGGAAAATTATGATGCACAACCCAGCAACGAGTTCACTCAGGGACAGTCAAGCCAACCGGGAAATGAATCGGCACTTTCACAAATGTGCCGCCTTTATGAACAGAGTCAGCAACAACATCGTGAAATAATGAACCAAGTCATCAACATGGGAAATCACCATGGACAGTACCAACAACATTCCAAGTTATCTGAGCTACAGAAGACACGTCCTCAAACATTTTCTCACACTGACAAGCCTCTTGAAGCCGAGGACTGGCTTCGAGATATGGAGAGGAAATTAATTATTGCAAAGTGTTCAGATCTCGAGAAAGTACTATATGCTCCACACTATCTCACAGGAGCAGCCGCATCGTGGTGGGAGAATTTTCTGCACATGCATCCCAACGAAAATGACATAACCTAGGATGATTTCAAGGAAGGTTTCCGTGGTGCACATATTCCTAAGAGTATTATGAAAATCAAGAAGAGAGAATTTGATGACCTCAAACAAAGAAACATGACAGTGTCAGATTACAACAGTCAATTTACCCTATTATCCCGCTACGCCAATGAGGAGCGTATGACTGAAATCAAGAAGATGGAGAAATTCCTTGACGGTCTGGCGCCCGCACTTAAATGCCAACTGGTCGTGCACACTTTTCCTGATTTTAAAACGCTGGTGGACAAGGCCATTACTCTGGAAAATGAGAGACGCAGTCTGGAAGATATCCGCAAGCGAAAAAGGGACCAGACTAACCACACTCGCAATCACCAAAGCAAGATAGATTTTAAAAAGGGTGGGACACCCAAATTCTCATCCAATGTCTCACGCCCAATCAAGAATTTTCATGCAAGGGACAAGGAATTCACCTATCGCCCCGGCATTACTTGTTACGCTTGTGGAGAAGAAGGGCACTATGCCAAACAGTGCCCCAAGCCAAGGAACTCAACCCCAAAGCCGAACAACGACAGCAATAATTCAGCGCCCAAACGAAACAATTTCAATCCCAACAATAACCACATGAAGGGTCATCTGAACCACGTAACCAAAGAGGAGGCACAAAATGCTTCGGATATCGTACTCGGTACGTTTCCTGTCAACACAATACCTGCAATGGTTTTGTTTGATTCTGGAGCTTCTCACTCTTTCATCTCGAAAAGTTTTGCTTTGCAAAATAATTTTTCGATGCTTCCTTTGGAGAAATCCATAATAATCAAGTCCCCGGGATTCAGCAAGTTTCTCAGAATTACTGTCAGAATGTGGTCATTGAGTTTGAAGGATTGGAGTTTTACGCAAATCTTATTGTATTGGAAAATAAAGGACTGGATGTCATCCTAGGGATGGATTGGCTAACCACCAATAAAGGTTTTATAGACTGTTTCAACAGGACCGTGATTCTCACACACCACCAAGGGAAGACAATAAGAGTATCAGCCAAGGAAGGAAAAAGACCCCGACAACCGAGATTAAATAAGGTGGACGTTTCTGAGCTAAACAAGGTTCCAGTAGTGTGTGAATTTCCAGATGTATTCCCTGAAGAGCTGCCAGGCATGCCACCAGATCGAGAAATAGAATTCCGCATTGAGCTAGCACCAGGAACCACCCCCATATACAAGAAACCATACAGAATGGCACCATCCGAGTTGATCGAATTGAAGAAGCAGATAAAAGAATTACTGGATAAAGGGTACATTCGGGCCAGCTCCTCACCTTGGGGATCACCAATTTTATTTGCCAAGAAGAAGGATGGAACGCTGAGATTGTGTATCGACTATCGAGCACTTAACATGGTCACAGTCAAAAACAAATACCCGATGCCAAGGATAAATGATTTGTTTGATCAACTTGCTCAGGCCAAGGTATTCTCAAAGATTGACTTAAGGTCAGGATACCATCAATTGAAGGTACGAACGGAAGATATCCCCAAAACAGCCTTCACCTCCAGATATGGACTGTACGAGTTCACAGTGATGCCATTTGGATTAACTAACGCCCCGGCATATTTTGTTCACCTCATGAACAAAGTATTTATGAAGTTTATGGACAAATTCGTCGTAGTATTCATCGACGATATTCTGGTATACTCCAAAACACCAGAAGAGCACGCAGAACACCTCAGGATTGTACTAGGAGAGCTAAGGAAACACCAATTGTATGCCAAGTTCAGCAAGTGCGAATTTTGGCTAAGACAAGTAGGTTTTCTAGGCCACGTGCTGACTCAAGACGGTATAGCAGTGGACCCAGAGAAAGTCAAGGCCATACTTGACTGGAAGTCACCAGCCAGCGTAACAGACATACGAAGTTTCTTGGGAATGGCAGGGTATTACCGCAGATTTATTGAAGGATTTTCCACCATATCCAAGCCTATGACACAGTTACTCAAGAAAGATAAGAAGTTTGAATGGACAGAAGCCTGCGAGAAAAGCTTCCAAGAGCTAAAGCGGAAGTTAACAACAGCCCCAGTATTAATTGTACCCGATATACACAAGAATTTTGAAGTATTTTGTGACGCATCCAGAAAGGGTCTCGGATGCGTGTTGATGCAAGAAGGCAAGGTTGTCGCCTACGCTTCAAGGCAACTTCGCAAACACGAGGAAAATTATCCCACTCATGATTTAGAAATGGCAGCAGTTATTCATGCACTCAAGGAATGGAGGCATTTTCTACTTGGGAATCGATGTGAGATATATACGGATCACAAAAGCCTCAAATACATTTTTATGCAGCCAGAACTAAATTTACGGCAACGCCGCTGGTTAGAATTGGTAAAGGATTATGATGTTGGTATCCATTACCATCCAGGGAAAGCAAACGTAGTGGCCGATGCCCTGAGTCGGAACCCCAGCTCCGACGGGAACTATCTGCACAGCTTGAGGCCCGAATTCCATCAAGAATTTGTCAAGCTCAACTTGATAATGGTAGCAGAAGGCACCATATCAAACTTGGAAATACAACCACACCTTGTGGAGAAAATTAAAGAGGCTCAGTCCGGTCACCCCAGCATTGAAGGAATTAAAAGGAAGTTGAGTATGGGCAAGGCCTCGGAATTCGTCATAGACAATAAAGGAATATTATGGTACGGAGAAAGGCTATGCGTGCCAAACATAGAAGACCTTAAACAGCAAGTTTTAACTGAAGCACACACCACTCCATATTCGATCCACCCTGGAGGAACCAAAATGTATAAGGATATTCAGGAAAGATTTTGGTGGCACGGTATGAAGAGGGACATAGCCGCTTTCATTGCATGCTGCGACTCGTGTCAACGCATAAAAGCTGAACATCAGAGACCAGCCGGACTACTGCAACCTAACAAAATACCTGAGTGGAAATGGGATGAAATAGGGATGGATTTTATTGTCGGATTACCTCGGTCACGACACGGGAATGATGCCATATGGGTCATCACTGACAGGTTGACCAAAGTAGCACACTTTATTCCAGTGAGGACAACCTACACCACTCAGAGGCTTGCCAGGGTTTATCTTTCCCGCATAGTCTGTCTGCACGGTGTCCCGAAGACTATAATTTCCGACAGAGGCACTCAGTTCGTCTCAAGATTTTGGGAGCAATTACAACAGGCTCTGGGAACCCAACTAGCCTTCAGTACCGCATACCATCCTCAGACTGATGGACAAACAGAACGCGTAAACCAAGTTTTAGAAGACATGCTGAGAGCATGTGTCCTCACCTATGGAACCAGTTGGGAGGACAGCCTGCCATATGCCGAGTTCGCATACAACAACAGTTACCAGGCCAGCCTGCAAATGGCTCCTTTCGAAGCCCTATACGGAAGGAGATGTCGTACCCCATTAAATTGGTCAGAGACCGGAGACAGCCGCATCTTCGGACCAGATATGCTCAGAGAAGCCGAGGAAAAAGTCAAGCTAATCAGGGACCGAATTAAGACCGCTCAAAGTCGACAGAAAAGTTATTATGATCAGAAACATCGTAGGGTCAGCTTCGAACCCGGTGAATTCGTATACTTGAGAGTATCCCCGATGAGAGGATTGCAACAGTTTAAGATTAAAGGAAAATTAGCACCAAGATTCATTGGACCATTTTGCATAGTGGCACGAAGAGGCACTGTAGCCTACCAGCTAGACTTACCCGAAGACTTGTCCGACATTCACGACGTGTTCCACGTCTCTCAATTAAGGAAGTGCGTAAGCAACCCAGAGAAACAAGTATCTCATGAGAACATTGACATACAGCCAGACCTCACTTATCGAGAACGTCCCATAAGAATATTAGAGGAGTCTGAAAGGAGGACCCGACAGAAAACCATCAAGTTTTTCAAAGTCCAGTGGAGCAATCACACCGACAGTGAAGCAACCTGGGAAAGCGAGGATTTTCTTCGGACAGAGCATCCACACTTATTTAAGGATCAGCTGAAATCTCGGGGACGAGATTTTTCCTAAGGGGGTAGGTGTTGTGACACTCCAAAAATTTTTACTTTGGTTTTCAGCAAAAACTTTGTGGTTTTTGAAAAGAGGCCATTTAAAATTTTTCCAGAAAACCTTCCTCTTAAGAGACTTTCTTTTCTTTGGCAAGGTTTTTATTCTGACTTCAAACTTTGGTGTTTGACCTTTTGAAACTTCTTCTCTGTTGGTTCTCTCTCTAAATTATTTTTGGGAGTTTAATCTTTTTCTTTTAAAAAAAGAAACTCCATGAAATTTGGGATTTTCATATCTTGGAACCACCATGACTTGGCATTCTTGCCCATGTGGTAAAACCCCTCCAAAACCTCCCCTACAACTTGTGATCAACCTAAATTCTCTGTCCCAACTAATCCAAACTGGTTTTGGATTTTTATTCCAATTATTTTTCCCTCAATTCAATTCTGAAAATTATTTGGAGCCTGAGAGATTTTCAAAGCAAGTGCCCCATTGCATTTGAGTTTTGACCTCAAACCAATTCTCCTGGATTGTCCTTTGAACCCACAACCCAGAACCATCTTGATCCACTCCTCCTCTTTTCAAATTTTTGAAAATTCAGTCTCTGCAAGTTTGGACCAGATTTGCCAAATTTGGTGAAATTCATATCTACACTCCTCCAAAAATTCCACCAAAATTCAGGCAGCCTATTTGAGCAAGGAGAAGCCACCCCACCAAAAATCAGCTCAAGGAAAAATCACCAGAGGACAATTTCATTCGGTCGAACACCTTGTGGGCACTGTTACTGTTCAATGTTCAGAAATTCAGTTTCAGTGTCATCTTCAGTTTCGACAGTTTCAGTCACGCGGCCACAGTGCACTTGGCACGTTGCTCGCGGCCTCGTTTGCTTGTCCGAAGCTTCACACGCGCACTTGGCGCGACCCTGGCGTCGGTGGCGCCCTGGCCCGCCTGCGCCAGCGTGTCTTGCGGCGGCCGGCTCCCCGTAACGGCCGACAGGGAGGAGAACGGCGGCGCAACGCCGTTCGGCACCGCCCAAATCTTCTGGTGGCTCCGCGTGGCCTTCTCCGTGCCAGCGCACGCATGCGGCACCGTCGCCGTGGCGCAGCACGCACGGAGAGCGCTCTCTGCCGCCGACGGGCCCGCGCCACCCCGTTCCGTCGAGCTCGACCCAAACGCCCAAACCCCGGCCAGCTTAGCACAAAAATGGACCCGTTGAACCTCCGTGATGACGCTCGACCCCCTAACCACCCCGACCGAGCACTGCGCCACCGTAATCGCTCGCCGGAAATCTCCGTTCACGGCAACCGCCTCGGACCGCCTATATAAAGGGGTCCCGAGCTCACTCTCGTGCACGCAGCACCCCCACTACTCACCAACACCCCGCCAGGCCACTGGGAGGACCTCGAGGAGGTCTCCTTCCCCTGCTCCGGCCACCCCGATCCGCCTCGGCCTCCAGCTCGATTCACTTCGGTGAGGCCACCTCCGGTGCCCAAACCTCGTCCGTAGCCCTCTCTTGCACCCAGTAGTCTAACCCCCACCTCAATTTAATATTTGCAGCCCTCTCCGACGAGCACCATCCACGCCCGAACCACCGTCCACCGGAGTTGAGACCGCCGTCGACGTGCTGCTCACCGGCGACCAACACCACCACCAACCGTTGCGGAAGGACACGGTGAGCACATTGGTAACCTCTGATCCCCATGCCTCGCCGTGGATCGCCGCCGGCGACCACAGCAGCTCTCGGGCGCTGACGAGCCTCGTCCCTCCCATTTGAAATTTAAACATGACAAGTGGGACCCGCTGTCAGCCTCTCTGTCCTTTCTAAACGAAGCGTTATCTGAAAACGCCTTCTGCCAAATACGTTTTCTCTTCGGGCTGGCGTAATCGCTACCGAAGCGTTTTCTGCTTTTATAAACTAGCCCCTGGAAATCTTCTGTTTCATTATAGATAAGTCCCTGGACAAAAACCCTTATAACTTTTAATCAGAAAAGTATTTTTGATTGATTCTTTTTCTGTTCTCTTTAAAATTTTGTCTAGTTTTTTATTAGATTTATTTGAAAAATATTTGGTTTACCTTCTGTGCTCTCCTTGGTATTTACGTTAGCGCATATATCTTCTTTAAACGTAGATACCGAAGGAGGTGACGGAGCCGCGAACTTCATCGAGCTAGGCTCCGACTACTCTGAACCAGGCAAGCATGTTTGAACTTTTGATATGATGAGTGTCTTGGCATGTTTTGCATTTAGTTAGTTTCATGGCATGCCGGTGAGTATACCGATGAACGTTATTTTATGTGATAATGAGGTAAGTGAGTTCGATGATTCATACGTGGATGAATGTGAATATGAATGGCCATGTGTTGGCATGAGGATGGGTACGACGGCAGTGTTGTAGCATGCCAGTCTTACGCCAGACTATGTGACTTCAGTGTCAAACCATATCGGTCCAGTACCTATCATTTCCTTCCTTGTACTACCACATGTTTTCCGCAAGGAATATGGTTTAGTAAGTTCCAAACCGCTTTCATGGTACACACCAAAGAGGAGAGGCCGTGATGATGGTTCCATGGCCCTGGATTAAAGCCAGTCATCCGGTCAGGGGGCATGGGTGTTTCCGGTTGGGACCGAGAGGGGGGCACCCCTTAGAGCGCACGTATATAAATTTGATCCCATGCTATTCGAGATTGTGATCTCCCCGTCTCAAAAGTTTTTCTTGGACGATGACTAGGGTGATTCCTAGCATTGAGAGGTAGGATGGGTGTGTACCGGTTAGCTGTGTTTTCTTCTGAAATACCGTAAACGGAACTAGTCCTTCGTGACTACGGAAATCCGTTGACTGTGGGAAAATTTTTGTACAAACTCTGCAGAGTCATATATTCCTCCAAATCATCTCTTCCATGTCAAGTTTCGTTCCTTCTTATCCTAATCAATTGTCAGCTTTGATGACAGAGACTCCGGTGAATCGCATGAGTGCTAAGTCCGGTTAAATGATCACTCCTGTGGATGGACTAACCCGTTTGTTTTCATGAATTGAATGTTTATTATGAGTATTATTTAATGTGAATAAAAGCCCTTTATGTGATGTCGCTCAGACGTCCGACTGTGGCATTTCTTTTAAAGCCCTTTTTGTGATGTCGCTCAGACGTCCGACTGTGGCATTTCTTTTTTTTAAAAGCCCTTTATGTGATGTCGCTCAGACGTCCGACTGTGGCATTTCTTTTAAAGCCCTTTATGTGATGTCGCTCAGACGTCCGACTATGGCATTTCTTTTAAAGCCCTTTATGTGATGTCGCTCAGACGTCCGACTGTGGCATTTCTTTTAAAGCCCTTTATGTGGTGTCGCTAAGATGCCCGACTGTGGCATCATTTTTCCTTATTTTTATTTGTTCACCTTTCGAGGCGTCGCTTCAGACACCCGATCGGTCCTTATTTATGTTCTGTGGAATTTCAGGCGGACTACCGCCGTTTTCCCTTTTTACTTACCCGTTAAGCCAGTTTTATTTATTGTGCATTAAGGAATTAATCATGTTGCATCCATGCATGCATTTGTTATATCTTACGTCCGAACTGTCTTGCGAGTACTTTCAAAGTACTCACTGGCTTGTTGATTTGGCCAGATGCTGACGAAGGCGATCTCATGGATGAAGAGTTCGATAGCGAGCCTGACACTTAGAGGAGTCCCAGTCAGTCTTGTGCGACCCTGGATTTGGCCACTGTTTTATATCCGCTTCCGCTACCAAATAAATTCATCGAGCCTCTCCTCGACGCTCGATGAGATGACAGACGTAGAGTCTTGTCTTTCTCTCCCCGCCGTGTTTTTCCACCACCAGCCTATCCTTGAGTCAGTAGTATGTCTCCACACCACTGTGTTCTGTCCGCCATTATGTATGATTATTGGCGTGCTTGTAATAATTTGGTTGAGCAACCGTAGTTCGACCCTGTAATATATTTTATGCTACTGGCTTATTGTATCAAGAATTTGTCTGCCAGTGTGGAGGATTTCTCTCATACTGGACTTAAAAGATTGGCTTTTCAATAAATATTTTTATTGGAAAACCGGTCGTGACAGGATTCCCCGGCAAGGGAGCGTTCTCCGGCAAGGGAGAATTCTCCGGCAAGGGACAGTTCTCCGGCAAGGGATAGCAACAGCGACCCCCAGGTGGCGGAGACCGCGACTGCAGATCCTAGTACAGGTAATTCTCTTGCTTGAAAGCTTCCCTTGGGTTCTTCTTCTTCTGATTTTCTTTTTAAATATTTGCTTGACTTCTCTCCCTTTTCCGGTTGTCAGATCCATCTGCCACGGAGCCGATGGAAACCGAGGCCGCCGGCGAGGAGAACGTGCGCGGCAATACCGACGACGCCGCTGCCACCGAAGGAGAGGCCAGCGCAGATGATCCTGCCGGCGAAGAGGCCGCCAAAGCTGCCGCCGCAGAAGCTGGCGAGGGATCCGGCGATCGCACTGACGGCCCCGAGGCCGCAGGAGCGTCAAGCGCTACGCCGACCGCTGATCCCTCCGCCGCTGCTGCAGCGCCAGGCTCCGAAGATCCCCAGCCCGGCGCCTACTTGAAGGCCGGCGATGGCATCTTCATCAAGCTCCCCTGGGCGTCAAGCTCTAGGGCGCCGGTCGAAGGAGAGGTCTTGGACGGAGAGGTGCTCGCCTCCGCTGGGCTGACGCTGGTCGACGCGCTAAGTAGCAGCAGCGACGAGCCTGAGGAGGAGCGGCTGCTGCGGAAGCTGTTGTCGCTTTACCGCGCCCGACAGGCCAAGCTGGCATCCCGAGAAGCGCTTGTCGCGAAGGCGGGAGTGGACATCGAGAAGCGCGCGGAGGAGCTTCGGGGTCTCAGGCAGGAAGCTCTCCGATCCCTAGCAGAGGAGCGGGAGCAACTCGCCGAGGAGCGGAAAGCCTTCCTCCTCGAGAAGGCTGAGGTTGAAGAGCAGCAGCGGCTTGCTGCCGAGAAGCTATCTGCGGAGGAAGGCGAGTTGGCGCAGCGCAAAGTCAACCTTGACAGCCACGAGGAGGAGCTTTCCGCGCGCGAGCAAGCGATTGGCGGGGCTCTCAAGGAAGCAAAGGATGATGCCGCAGTTGCCGAGGCCGCCAAGAAGGAGCTGGAGACGAAGATGGTGCAGCTGGAGGCCGATCTCAAGGCGAGCGGCGAGGAGCTTGCTGCGCTCAAGTGTGAGCGCGAGAAGGCCGCCGCCGCCCATGGCGAGCTGTAGGGTCGTCTCGCTGAGAGGAGCAAAGAGCTTAGCGCCGCCAAGGACTCCAACGCAGATCTCGAGTTGAAGCTGGTTACTTTGACTCAGACGCTGGACAGCGCCAGGGAGCAGGAGGTGGCCTTGAAGGAGAAGATCAAGGCCGACGAGGCGCTGCTGGCGAATGCTGCTGCCGCCCAGAACACTTTTAGGGAGACCGTAGAGCACTGGACGGAGGGTCTCGTGGATGCTGCTGCGGCCATCGACAGGGAGTTGGCGCAGCTGGGGATGGAGGATTCTGGGTATTCCTCCGATGAGCACCTCCAACCCAGCACCAAGCTCAACTTGTTCTTCAAAGGCATGGCGATGGCCCTCCAGAGGCTCCAGGAGAAGATCCCAAAGCAGCTGGCCGACGAGTCGCGTAAGATCTGCGCAGGGGCTCTTCAGAAAGTGCTGGTGATGGTGGCCTTCCGCAACCCAGGCCTCAACCTCACCAACGTCCTCAGGTCCTTGCCGCCGGATGCTGATCTGGAAGGCTCAAGGCCCTTGTCGCACCCATTGTGGACAAGGTGAGCGGAATCAAGAGGGTTGAGGGCGATCGCGTAGATTAGGCCGCCCGTTTTCTCTTTTTCTTGTCGCTGCTGGTCATGTCATGAGAACAATCTGTTAGAGCTGCGACAAGCTATCTTGTAATATGACTCTATTTTGATTGCTATGTTATTTCCTTTACTTGATTCCTTCCTTTGTATGTTTTTGCCCTACGCTTTTAGGGAACTTGTCGGCGCAGGCACCTTAGCCGCGAGCGCTGAGTGCGGGACGTCAGCAGCCTGCTGGCGGTGCCGCTACCGGCAAGAAACCTTGTCGCAACTAGTCGCAGCTCACTTAAGTTGTTGAGCAGACTCGAAACAAAGTAAGGGCGCGACTAGCTACGAGTTGGTTCCTCCGCGCACAGGTTTTCCATACAAAGCACGGTCGTTCGAGGAAGATAACTTAAAAATTTTAAAACTGATTGCTCAAGCTTTAGCAACTTAGCTTTTCTGTCGTTTGCTTCCCGGTAAGGCGAAACTTCCTCGAGCGACGCTTGGTCCACACCATTATCTTCTCCACCCCCCCCGACAAACTTGTGGGCGAGGGAACCTTCCTTTCTTTGAGAAAGAGAGAGAAGAGAAAATAAAGATATGGAGCCTTACGGCTCGTTATTGCTTACCGGGGGTAGGTGCTGCACAAAGCGTCAGATAACACATGCAAAAAAGAAAGTAGATAGCATGAAATTGACAAGATGTGCGGAGCACATGAGCTTTACTTATGCACGGGGTCTGCGCCCGGCTTTGTACAAAGGATTACATGCAACATCGGCAAGACTTGTACAAAAGGTGGTTGCCGGAACAGGTTCCGGCAACCGCGCCCTATGGGTAAAACTTACGAAGATGCTCAATGTTCCAGGAGTTGCTCACCGGAATGCCATCTTCGGTCTCAAGGCGGACAGCGCCAGGCCTAGTGACTCGTTTCACCCGGTAAGGGCCTTCCCACTTCGGCGTCAACTTGTTGGAATTCTTGGCAGACTGAACGCGCCGAAGAACAAGGTCGCCTTCCTCGAAACTTCTGGCATTAACTTTGCGGCTATGGTAGCGGCGCAAAGCTTACTGGTATCGAGCAGCTCGTACAGCAGCCTGAAGACGGTCTTCCTCAAGGAGCAGTGCGTCATCTTGTCGCAGCTGCTCTTGCTCAAGCTCATCATAAGCGAGCACTCAAGGTGACCCGTATACGAGTTCCATGGGGAGAACTGCCTCCGCTCCATAGACTAGAGCGAAAGGTGTCTGGCCAGTGGCTCGATTTGGCGTCGTCCTGATCGACCAAAGAACCACCGGCAGCTCCTCAATCCAGTTCTTTCCGCACTTGCACAGAGCCACGCAGCACTTCAGCATTCGCCCTCTCCGCTTGACCGTTACTTCTCGGATGAGCAACAGAAGCGAAGCAGACCTTGGCGCCAATATCTTGGACGTACTGCATGAAGGTGCGGCTCGTGAATTGCGTGCCGTTGTCGGTGATGATCCTGTTAGGGATTCCGAAACGGCAAACAATCGACCTAAAGAACTTGACTGCTGACTGTGCTGTCACC
Source organism: Triticum dicoccoides (assembly GCF_002162155.2). NCBI lineage: Eukaryota > Viridiplantae > Streptophyta > Magnoliopsida > Poales > Poaceae > Triticum > Triticum dicoccoides. Next base: position 433,190,824 of record NC_041393.1, on the reverse strand, counting down.
TTCCTCACTGCTTCCACTTCCGGCCACTTTGTGAACTTGTCTATTGCAACATACAAGTACTCAAAGCCCCCGACAGGTCGGGGAAAGGGACCAAGGATGTCGAGCCCCCAAACCGAAAATGGACAGGATAAAGGGATTGTCTGGAGAGCTTGAGCTGGCTGGTGTATCTGCTTGGAATGGAACTGGCATGCTTCACACTTGGTTACTTGTGCAGTTGCATCCTGGAGGGCTGTCGGCCAAAAGAAACATTGCCGGAACGCTTTGCCGGCAAGGGCTCTTGCGCCAATGTGGTGACCACATATGCCTCCATGTATCTCTGCCAACAGCTTTTGTCCTTCTTCCCGGCGAATACACTTCAATTTCACACCGTTGAGTCTTCTTCTGTACAGTGTGTTGTCGACAAACTGGTACATACTTGACTGCCGGGCTACTCTTTCCGCTTCTCCTTGCTCTTCGGGAAGTTCTCCTGTCTGAAGGAAACGGACAATCTGCTGTGCCCATGCTGGAGCTTGCGGCTCGACAACAAGGACTAAAAGCATATCTACTGCTGCGGGAACATCCGCTTCTACGGCGAGAACCTGCGGCTCAGCCGGAGCTTGACGTTCCCCGGCAAGCTTGCCGGAGCAAAACTTGTCGGGAGCGTCTGCTTCAACGGAACAAACCCTAGGGTTCGCCGGAGCAGACTGCTCCTCAGCACCCTTGGTGTTGATCTTGGGGACCTTCTTGGCGGCAGCTTCGGGGAGCTCTGCCGGAAAGTAGTCACCAGAAATCAACTTCCTCTTCTTGCTCTGTCCAGTTGATGGCGTTACAGACGGTTGAGTCATCTTGAGCACAAAGATCCCTGGTTCCATAGGTAACCTAAGTGCGGCACACTTCGACAGGCCATCGGCAATGTCGTTCTGAGCTCTTGGAACATGTCCCATCTGTAGGCCGTCAAAGTGCTCTTCTAGCTTTCTCACTTCATCAACGTAAGCTTCCATCAACGGACTTTGATAATTCTTGTTCACTTGGCGGATGACAAGCTGTGAGTCACCCCTGACAATGAGCTTCTTGATCCCAAGGTCTGCTGCGATCCTGAGACCGGCAAGCAAACCTTCATACTCTGCGGTATTGTTCGTTGCTTGCTCATTGGGAAAGTGCATCTGGACTACGTACTTGAGGTGCTCTCCGGTGGGTGCAACAAGTAGCACGCTGGCACCGGCGCCTTGCAGCGAGAAGGCACCATCAAAGTACATCAGCCACTCTTTGCTTGCTTCCTTGACGGGGATGCTCGTCTCTGGAATTTCTTCATCTTGAGTTGGCGTCCACTCTGCTATGAACTCTGCCAATGCTCTGCTTTGGATAGTTGAAGTGCTCTCAAACTTGAGGCCAAAGCTTGATAGTTCCAGTGCCCACTCGACAATCCTGCCTGTTGCTTCTGGATTTTGCAGTATCCTCTTCAGCAGAAAACGAGTGACGACTGTGATCTCATGTGCTTGGAAGTAATGGCGCAGCTTTCTCGAGGCCATGAGAAGGCCGAAAAGCAATTTCTGCACACCAGAGTACCTTGACCTAGCCCGCTGGAGAAGGGAACTGACAAAGTAAACTGGGCGCTGCACCATTCTCTTTTGCATCTCCTCACGCGTCTGCGCAGATCCATCTTTGTCGGGACCAGAGCTTGCCGGCGAAGTCCCTTGCTTGTCGCTGGATGCACTTGCCGTGGTTGCTGGCTCATCATCCGCCTCCCTCTCCGCTACTAACGCAGCACTAACCACTTGATTGGTTGCCGCCATATACAGCAGCAACTTCTCTTGTGGCTTAGGTGCGACAAGTGTTGGAGTGGAGGACAGGTATCTCTTCAAGTCCTGCAGCGCAACCTCCGCTTCCGGAGTCCATTTCATTAGACCTGCCTTTTTCAATATTTTGAAAAATGGCAGGGCGCGCTCAGCAGACCTAGAGATAAACCTGCTGAGAGCAGCCACGCAACCGGCCAGTCTTCGTACATCCTTGACGCGCTTCGGTGCTTCAATATGCTCAATGGCCTTGATCTTGTCGGGATTGGCTTCAATTCCCCGCTGAGACACGAAGAACCCGAGAAGCTTGCCGGAGGGGACTCCAAACACACACTTCTTGGGGTTAAGCTTGAGGTTGATCTTGCGCAGATTTGCAAAGGTTTCGTCTAAATCTTGAATCAGAGTTGCCTTGTCCTTGCTCTTGACCACTATGTCATCCATGTAGGCTTCCACATTTCTGTGTATTTGTGGCTCAAAAGCGTCGTGGACTACCCTTGCAAATGTTGAACCAGCATTCTTTAAACCGAAAGGCATCCATACGAAAACAGTATGTGCCACAAGAAGTGATGAATGCGGTCTTCTCCTCATCCTCTTCTGCCATGAAGATCTGATGGTATCCTGAGTATGCATCAAGAAATGAAAGCAAGTCACATCCGGCTGTGGAGTCAACAATCTGGTCGATGCGCGGTAAGGGAAATGGGTCTTTGGGACAAGCTTTATTGACATCGGTAAAGTCGATACAAAGCCTCCATTTCTCGTTTGCCTTGCGCACGACTACAGGATTGGCCCACCACGTAGGATGGAGCACTCCTCTAACAAGGCCTGCTGCTTCCAACTTCTTGATTTCTTCTGCGATAAATTCTTGGCGCTCCACTGCCTGTTTCCTGACTTTCTGCTTGACGGGCCGCGCATGAGGATAGACGGCAAGATGGTGCTCGATTACTTTCCTGGGAACGCCGGGGATGTCAGACGGTTGGCATGCAAACACGTCGACGTTCGCCCGCAGGAAAGCAACGAGCGCGCTTTCCTATTTAGGGTCGAGAGTGGCACTGATGGTGAAGGTACCACCAGTGCCGTACTCCTTGGCGGAGACCTTCTTGGTCTCTGGTGGAGCTACCATTGTCTTCTTACACTTGCCGGTGGAGCTCGATGGTGCGTCCTCGACGGTAGCGCAGCACTCCGAAGAGGTGCGCTTGCCGGAGTGGGCATCAGAACTCTTGCTAGACTTGGTCTTCTTCTTGCCCCCGGGAGCTTCAACGGGAAGTGACCTGCGATCTGTTGCGGCTGCTGCTTCCCGGTAGATCTTGTCGGCGCAGATAAGAACATCCTTCTTGTCGCCAGGGACAGAGATGACACTTATCGGGCCTGGCATCTTCAGCATGTTGTATGCATAGTGAGAGGCTGCCATGAATTTGGCAAGTGCTGGACGGCCAAGTATCCCATTGTAAGGCAATGGAAAGTCAGCAACGTCAAAAGTGACCCTCTCAGTCCTGAAGTTCAACTCGCTGCCAAATGTCACCGGCAACGTGATCTTTCCCTTCGGCTTGCTCCTTCCCGGATTGATTCCTTGGAATGTGCCGGTCTCTTCGAGCTCGCTATCAGGGATCTGGAGTTTCTGGAGTACCGCGGAGGAGATTAGGTTCAAGCCGGCCCCGCCGTCAACTAGCATCTTTGTGACCTTGAGGTTGCGGATAGTTGGTGAAACCAACATCGGCAAGCACCCGACCGCAGTTATGCGATCAGGGTGGTCCTCAATATCAAAGATGATAGGCGTGCTGGACCATTTCAGAGGCTTGCGTGACTCGACGGGTGGTTCTGCCCCATTGACTTCCCGCACCCACTGCTTGAGCTGGCGGTGTGAAGTATGCAGAGAAGCACCGCCGTCAACGCATAGGACCTCTGTGGCTTTCTGGAACTCCTGCTCATCGGTCTCGTCATCATCCATATCTTCATCATCGTCGTCATCTTCATCCTTGTCGCGGCCGCGGGGAGGTCTGTCTCCTTGCCGCTGCTTGGCCTTGCCGCGGCGTCCTCCTCGGCTGGGGCGTTTCTTGCCGGCTCCTCCAGCACCTTCCTGGGCCTTCTCCTTGTCGCGTCGCTCGTATTCAGCCTTTTGCTGCTCGACAAGCTGCTCGACTTTCTTGCAGCTCTGGAGGTCATGGCCCTTGGTGCGGTGGATCTTGCAGTACTGCCTGTTGGTGCCGTCCTGCTTGTCGGCGGCCGCCACAGCCTGGTGGTTGGTGCCTGCGGCAATCTCCTTGCCGGAGCTACAAGCTTTGGCTTTCTTGCCGGACTGTTCAACGACTAGCACCTCTTTGCCTTTCTTCTTCCTGTTGTTCCGCCGCCGGTTTTTCTTTGCCGGGGCAGCATCCTCACTATCAGATCCTCCTGCTCCTGTATTCTCTCCGGGGAGTTTCCTCCCTTCCTCAGCACGTGCACACTTGTCGGCCAGGGCATATAGCTCACTGACGTCTCTGATCTTGCAGATCGCCATCTCCTCCCGCATCCTGCGGTTTCGCACGTTCTGATGGAACGCGCTGATTACCGCGGCAGGGTGGACATCTGGGATGTTGTGCTGTACGTGGCTGAATCTCTAAGTGTACTTGTGCAGGGGCTCTCCTTCCTTCTGGGCGAGCAGATGAAGGTCGCTTTCTTGGCCATGAGGCTTGTGGCCGCCCGTAAAGGCGCCGACAAACTGATGGCACAGGTCAGCCCAGGAGGATATGGAGTTGTCCGGCAAGTGCATGAGCCTGGATCTGACATTGGGCTTGAGCACCAGCGGGAAGTAGTTGGCAAGGATCTTGTCGTCCCGCCCCCCGGCAGCTTGCACTGCAATGGTGTAGATGCTGAGGAACTCCGACAGATGCGACTTGCCGTCGTACTTCTCTGGTACGTCTGGCTTGAAATTCTTTGTGCTGGGCCACTGAACTTGCCGCAGCTCACGAGTGAACGCAGGGCAACCTACCGTGTATGGCAAGTCGCCTGGTTCCCCTGGCGCATGCACGTCGACAGAGGGCCCAGCGTGCTGGTCCGATTGACGCCGCGCTTCTCTTTGGCGCTCGATGCGAGTACGAGCGTCTTCTTGCTGTCGTTCGTGAAGAACTTGGCACTGATCACGACGGGCTTGTGGATCCGATGATGCCGTGGAGTCGCTGTCGAGGTGGATCCGGCGAGTCGGCGATCTTGGCCTTCGGGTGGAGAGTGCATGGTGGTTGAACCCCCACCAGTTTTGTCACCATCGGCTCATGCCTCACAGTCCTGCTGCGGCAGCGATGTACTCAGCTGCCGCAGAGTGTCGCTATTGGCAAAGCCGATGAGACTCTGAATGGTGGCCCTCCATTTGTCGATCTTGTCTGTCGTTGGAGGGTAATTCAGGAGCAGTTGAGCTCGCGCCAAAGCTTCTGCTCGAGTGGTGGGCGGCAATGGCGAGTGGTGCGAGGAGAGGGATATGCTCGGACTTCTAACTATGTTAGAAGGAGCAGTATCCCGTCCAGGCGACCGTGTCTTGCTCGTGCCAGCATGTTGGCGTGCATGTTGGTCTTGAGCACCCCGAGATCCACCAGCTCGATCTTGGTCCAACAAATGTATGGTACTGCGAATACCATGATGCTGTCAGTCCTGCGCCTCCTGAGATGGGCGCGGTGCATGTATGGACGTCGAGGTCTGTGCAGCCTTGTCCTTGGACCTGGCAGCACCGTGAGCTTCCTCGTCGATGCCCGTTCTTCCGCCAGCGTCTACCCCACCACCCGATTGCTCCGGTGGTGGTGGGACTGACGTGGACGGAACAGTTGCCCCCGAAGCCTTCTTCTTCGGTGGCATGTCGATGGAGAAGATGAAGATCTAGCTCGTGTGAACTCCGGATCAGGTTCACGCAACCTCGACGCCCCCTACCTGGCGCGCCAAAGATGTCGGGGAAGCTGATCCACAAACACCTATGGGACCGGCGGACCGAGCCCCTTTCGGTTTGGCGGGGGGTGGAGATCGCACGAAGAGTGGATCGAGGCGAAGCACACGAGCAGTTTACCCAGCTTCGGAGCTCTCCGGAGAGATAACACTCCTACTGCTGCATGTTTGATTGTATTCTGTTCTTGCTCAGGAGCGCTGAGTGCTACCGTACAATCTAGCTGCTAACGAGACCGAGTGTGAGTGTTTTTTCTGGCTCCCGAACCCCCTCTACGTTGCGCATGGGCCTCCTTTTATATGCTCAAGGGGTCACCGACAGGTGGCAACGTAGACGAGGGCAAAAATGGAAAAGGTGTTGCGGTTGGTACAACTACCTTTACAGTGTATCATACCTAACCCTGACGGCAGGGGACAAAGGCATTAAATGCCCGTCTGCGTCGCCTAAACAGTGCAGAAAAGGACCGTCAGGGACGCCACCGTTCGCCATGATGGCAATCTTGTAAGCGTCGCTTGCCACCGCGCACCGTTGGCTGCACAGCCTCTTGCCACGCGTGCCTGGAAAGGCCCCAGGGCGACACGTTGGTGGATGTGCTGGAGCGCAGGTACAGGGTGGTAGCTTGCCGCGGCAAGCGCCTTGCCGCGGTCGTTGTCTTGTCGCGTCCGGAGGCTTGTCGCTCACCGGGCCTCGCCGGGACGCATGGCGCGTCGCGACAAGTTCCTTGGGATGCCTTGGTTGGCCTTCCCGGCAAGCTCCTCTTGCCGGGGCCTTGTCTCTTTGACTTGAATACTTTATTCTTGAATGGCTCCAAAGGAACCACGGAGGATCTTGGCGGTCGCCCGGCAAGCCTTGCCGCGGGGTGCTGCAACTGCCCGTGCACAAGTTCGGGATACTAGGGTACCCCTACTCTAGTACACCGACATAGCTGTATTGAAGAAGGGTCTACCAAAAATAATGGGACAAAAATCATCTTGTGGGGAACCAATAACAAGAAAATTAGCAGGGTATTTAACCTTCCCACTCAAGACTTCAACATCTCTAACAATCCCAAAGGGTTTAATGGTATCCCTATTAGCAAGGTTAATAGTAACATCAATGTCTTCTAATTCAATGGGTGCAATGTCATGCATAATTTCTTGATATAAGGTATAAGGTATTGCACTAGCACTAGAACCCATATCACATAGGCCATGATAACAATGATCTCCTATTTTAACAGAAATAACAGGCATGCCTACGACAGGTCTATGTATCTTAGTATCTGGTCTAGCAATATTAGCAGTCTCACCACATAAATAAATAACATGCCCATCTAAATCCTCATCCAAGAGATCTTTAACCACAGCAATACTAGGTTCAACATTAATTTGCTCAGGAGGTGTATAAGTCCCAGTCTTACTCTTACGAACAACAATCAAAGCTTTAGTGTGATCCTTTATCCTAATAGGAAAAGTGGGTTTCTCAACATAAGTAGTAGGAACAATAGGATCACTATAGGTGATAGTCTTTTCTTCGACTGTAATAGGTGCAACTACTTTCACTTCAACAGGAGGATTATATTTAAACCACTTCTCTTTAGGGAGATCAACGTGAGTAGCAAAAGATTCACAGAAAGAAACTACTATCTCAGAGTCAAGTCCATACTTAGCGCTAAATCCACGGAAAGCATCGGTATCCATAAAAGATTTAACACAATCGAACTTAGGTGTCATACCCGACTCCTTACCATCGTCGGAACCCCAATCTTCAGAGTTGCGTTTAATTCTTTCCAATAAGTACCATTTGAAATCAATAGTCTTCAGCATATAAGAGCCAGCACAGGAAGTATCGAGCAGGTTGCGATTATCAAGAGAAAGCCGAGCATAAAAATTCTGAATAATCATTTCCCAGGAGAGCTCATGATTGGGGCATGAATATAACATTGACTTAAGCTTCCCCCAAGCTTGAGCGATGCTTTCTCCTTCGCGAGGCCAAAAATTATATATGTAATTACGATCACGATGAACAAGATGTATAGGATAGAACTTCTCGTGAAATTCCAACTTCAATCGCTTATAATTCCAAGATCTCGTATCATCACATAGCCTATACCATGTCAATGCATCTCCCTTCAAAGATAAAGGGAAGACCTTCCTTTTGACATCATCATCGGGAATACCTGCAAGCTTAAACAATCCACAAACTTCATCCACAAAGATAAGGTGTAAATCGGGATGCAATGTTCCATCTCCTGCAAATGGATTAGCTAGCAGTTTCTCTATCATACCCGAACGAATCTCATGGTAAATATTTCCATAAAGTTCAGTAGGTTGAGGATCAACTCTTTGCTCTTCTGGTCGGGGTGAAGATACCCCGAACAAGCCCCTCAAAGCATTAGTTTCCATAGTGACAAGTAACAGAAAATTTCACCATAATATATAAATGTTTCCTTACCAAGTTCCACTCACCAAAAGCGCTACACTCCCCGGCAACGGCGCCAGAAAACAGTCTTGATGACCCAAAATTTTAGGGGATCAATCATAGTCCTTTCAATAAGTAAGAGTGTTGAACCAACGAGGAGCAGAAGGAAATGATAAGCGGTTTTCAGTAAGGTTTTCTCTGCAAGCACTGAAATTGTAGGTGATAGATAGTTTTGTGATAAGATAAATGGTAACAAGTAACAAGTAAATAAAGTAAACAAAGTGCAGCGAGGTGGACCAATCCTTTATGTAGCAAAGGATAAGCCTGGAAAATTTCTAATAATGAGAAAGGAGCTCCCGAGGATACATGGGAATTATCGTCAAGCTAGTTTTCATCACGTTCATATGATTCACGTTCGGTACTTTGATAATTTGATATGTAGGTGGACCGGTGCTTGGGTACTGCCCTTACTTGGACAAGCATCCCACTTATGATTAACCCCTATTGCAAGCATCCGCAACTACGAAAGAAGTATTAAGGTAAACCTAACCACATCATTAAACATATGGTTCCAAATCAGCCCCTAACGAAGCAACGCATAAACTAGGGTTTAAGCTTCTGTCACTCTAGCAACCCATCATCTACTTATTACTTCCCCATGCCTTCCTCTAGGCCCAAATAATGGTGAAGTGTCATGTAGTTGACGTTCACATAACACCACTAGAGGAAAAGACAACATACATCTCATCAAAATATCTAACGAATACCAAATTCACATGACTACTAATAGCAAGACTTCGTCCATGTCCTCAGTAACAAACGTAACTACTCACAAAGCATATTCATGTTCATAATCAGAGGAGTAATAATATGCATAAAGGATCTGAACATATGATCTTCCACCAAGTAAACCAATTAGCATCAACTACAAGGAGTAATCAACACTACTAGCAACCCACAGGTACCAATTTGTGGTTTTGATACAAGATTGGATACATGAGATGAACTAGGGTTTTGAGAGGAGATGGTGCTGGTGAAGATGTTGATGGAGATTGACCCCCTCCCGATGAGAGGATCGTTGGTGATGATGTTGGTGATGATTTCCCCCTCCCGGAGGGATGTGTCCCCGGCAGAATAGCTCCACCGGAGCCTTAGATTGGTTCTGCCAAGGTTCCGTCTCGTGGTGGCAGAGTTTTGTCCCGTAAGCTTGACCAAGATTTTATCCAGGGTAAAAGCTCTGATATAGCAGAAGATGGACACCGGGCCCACCAGGGGGTCAAGGAGACAGGGGGCGCGCCCAGTAGGGGGGGCGCCCCCCACTCTCCTGGATGAGGTGTGGCCCCCCTGGTGTATTTCTTTCGCCCAAAAATTCTTATTAATTCCAAAAAGATGTTTCGTGGAGTTTCAGGACTTTTGGAGCTATGCAGAATAGGTTTCCAATGTTTGCTCCTTTTCCAGCCAGAATTCCAGCTGCCGGCATTCCCCCTCTTCATGGTAAACCTTGTAAAATAAGAGAGAATAGCCATAAGTATTGAGATATAATGTGTAATAACAGCCCATAATGCAATAAATATTGATATAAAAGCATGATGCAAAATGGACGTATCAGGGATCTCAAACTTTGGGACACGCTTCTTTGAAATGTGGGAAAGTTACGAACTTATCCCCCATTTAAAATTTCGGACACCATGTCGGTTGGGGATAGGACGGTAATCTCGCGTCTCCCAAATATTTGCTAGTAACTATTTTGGGCGAGGAGAGGGTGTTTTGCCGCCCACAGTTGGCGCCCATGGTGTATGAACGGGGCTGACAGGTAGGGCGGTTGTGTCACGTCTGAGGGAAGTTACACATCTGCCCCTATTTAAAATATTAGCCTACATCGATTTCGGACGAGGAGAGTTTGTTTTGCTGCCCACCGTGTATGAATGGGGAAATGGAGGGAGATGTTGGGTTCTACGGTAGGGTGCGTCGACTGTAAATTAAAATTTTCGTACGTGCAGAACAACCAAGAACATGCTACGGGAGATGGATCACAGTTCGTTACCACTAGACGCACAGTGTCGTGCAGCGGAAGAAGAGTTGGAACAGCGCGTCCGCGTGGATTGTCCTCTCCTCATGCGTTCTCCCTTGAACAGCCGGTCGTTGGATCCCTCGTACAGTTTCGCCGGAGCGGCACAAGTGCATCATCTCTAACGGTATCCGTGCGTGCAGGAGGGACATCCTACGGCGGACTGCTAGGTCCAATCACACAACCGGCAGCCAGTGGAGGAGTCTATTCGCAACACATGAAAACCCTAGTTACAGCGCCGAAGCGATCAACCGCATGAGTGTACCGCACCTCCACTTTATATAGGCGTCCGTCGCGGGCTCAAAACTTGGGCCTCGCACGGACCCAAAAGCCCACAAGTCTACTCGGCCACAATCCAAATACAGCTCGGACCACATCTGACCAGTGTCCTTGTATCCAACCTCGTAGGTTCCTTCCCTTAAGCGCGCGACCCCTTAGGTTCAAGTCAGCTTGGTCACAGTTTGGATCACTTCTGACCTGCACGGTTGGTAGCGGCCTCTAGCAAGGCGTGCCGACCACCAAGCAGACTATGAAGCTAGTTAGGCGAACCTGTACAACATGTCACACTTCCGTTCCCTTTACCGCACGATATATGTTGTCGGGCTCAAGGTGAGACTGTCATCCTTGTGCTAGCCCGACCTCTTTCTCTTTCCAGTGATACCGACCACAAACCGGATTATCTCATAATCCTTGTCGCATGGCCATGCTTATCCTGGTCGGATCACACGAGGGGCCCAGAGTATATCTCTCCTAATCGGAGGGGCAAATCCCATCTTGCTCGACCATGTCTCGCAGCATGGGACTGGAAAAACCTGAAACCTACCTTTGTAACTACCTAGTCACGGAGTAGCGTTTGGTCAGCCCAAAGCAAGTCTGCCACCATCTCGAGTACATGTGTCAGCTCAGGTCTTAGGACATAGAATGTATGTTGTACTAGAGAATCACATGTGACATATCGCTGCGTCTCACAATTGGGTCTGTCCGACTCGGACGTTATCTCGACTCGGATTCGACTACGTCGAATCCGACGAGATCCTTCCGAGTCCATATTATCCAGTTAGCATCCAGTGCTCCATGGCTAGTGAGACCGAGCCATCCACCATGTCATATGCTAGTCTAGTCCGACGTGTGCCCACACATCACTTGCGACTAGGACAATTTAGGATGTATCATACAACACGAGATCTCACAGACAAGTCACGTACTTTCCAACAAGTATCGTTGATTACATCCAAGGACTATCTTTATTCATAAACACATAGGAAATATCATCATACATGATTGCCTCTAGGGCATATCTCCAACATTCTCCCACTTGCACTAGAGTCAATCAAATAGACATCGAGTGCCCATAGCTCTCAGGTGCCCCTCATGCTTGGGTTGTGGAAGAGGCTTAGTCAACGGATCTGCAACATTTGCATCCGTGTGAATTTTGCATAAGTCTACATCACCATTCTTTACAATCTTTCGTATCAGGTGATATTTCCGATCTATGTGTCTGACCTTGTGGTGATTCCTCGGCTCCTTGGCTTGTGCGATGGCACCAGAATTATCACAATAAAGGTCCAACGGTTTCAGCGAGGCTGGGAAAATACCAAGATCATCTAGAAAATGCCAGATCCAAACACCTTCCTTTGTAGCTTCACAAGCCACAGTGTATTCATCTTCTGTGGTAGAATCGGCCACCGTATCCTGCTTGGAACTCATCCAGTGCACTGCCCCTCCGTTCAGGACGTACACGAATCCGGACTGTGATCAACAATCATCTTTGTCGGTTTGGAAACTAGCATTGGCGTAACCCCTTACGACGAGCTCTTCTTCACCTCCATAACAAGGAACATCTCTTTAGTCCTTTTTCAGGTACTTCAAAATAGTCTTTACGCTGCCTAGTGAATCTCACCTGGGTTGGCCTGGTATCTGCTTGTTAGGCTTATTGCAAAAGCAACATCAGGCCTTGTACATATCATGGCATACATGACGGATCGGATTGCCGAGGCATACGGAATCCTACTCATCCTGCTTCGCTCATCAAATGTCAAAGGACTTTGAGTCTCGCTTAGCCTTATACCATGTGAGAGTGGCAAGAACCCTTTCTTCGCCTCACTCATGTTGAACCGCTTCAACACTTTATCTAGGTACGTGCTCTGGCTTAAGCCAAGCAGCCTCCTCGATCTATCTCTATAGATCTTAATGCCTAAAATATACACTGCCTCATCAAGGTCTTTCATTGAAAACTTGCTATTCAATGACTCCTTGACTGAGTTTAGCATCGAAACATCATTTCCGATCAGTAGTATATCGTCCACATACAAGATCAAGAACACTATTGAGCTCGCACTTAACTTCTTGTATAAACAAGTGTCCTCTTCGCTTTTGATGAAACCGAGACCAGTGACAACCTCATCAAAATGGATATTCCAGCTCCGAGATGCTTGCGTCAACCCATAAATAGATCTCTTGAGCTTGCATACCTTATTAGTAGTAGTCGGATCGACAAAACCCTCGGGTTGTACCATATACACGTCCTCGGTTAAATTTCCATGAAGGAAAGCCGTTTTGACATCCATCTGCCATATCTCATAATCAAAATATGCAGCTATAGCTAGTACAATCCTCACCAACTTCAGCAGCGCTACCGGCGAGTAAGTCTCGTCGTAGTCAATCCCTTGAACTTGTCCATAACCCTTAGTGACAAGCCGAGCTTTGTGGATCTGAACATTTCCATCCACATCGGTTTTCTTCTTAAAGACCCATTTGCAACCAATGGTTGTTATGCCACGCAGCGGATCAACCAAGTCCCAGACTTGATTCTCATCCATGGACTTTAACTCGGATCTCATGGCCTCCAGCCATGCCTTAGAATCTGGGTTCACCATCGCTTCTGCATATGTGGTTGGCTCGTCGCTTTCTAGCAACAATACATCATGCAATCTGCGCAATCTTTCGGACCTCCGTGGTTCCAGTGCCGCTTCAACTACAGGTTCCCTCACCGACTCTGGTATGATCTCATCACCAGCTGAGCCGGCCCCGAGTGGTCCTCGAATTTCTTCAAGTCGGACCATCCTCCCACTGGCCTCCCGACTGAGAAACTCTTCCTCAAGGAAAACCCCGTTCCGAGCAACAAACACTTTGTTCTCTTCCCGGTTGTAGAAGCTATATCCCAAGGTTTCCCTTGGATATCCTATGAATATGCATTTATCCGACTTGGGTATAAGCTTGTCTGACATAAGTCGCTTGACAAATGCTTCAGAACCATAAATCTTTAGAAAAGACAAACTGGGACTCTTCCCGGTCCACATCTCCTATGGTGTCTTGTCTACAGATTTTGATGGCACCCTGTTAAGTGTGAAAGCTACAGTTTCTAGAGCATATCCCCAGAATGACAAGGGTAAATCCGATTTGTTCATCATTGACCGGACCATGTCCAACAAGGTCCTATTCCTCCATTCCAACACACCGTTCCTCTGTGGCGTACCCGGAGGTGTGAGCTGAGGTACTATACCTCAGCTTTTCAGATGATCATCAAACTCCTGACTGATGCACTCACCTCCACGATCAGATCACAAAAGCTTTATAGTCTTGCCGAGCTAATTCTCAACCTCGTTCTGAAACTCTTTGAACTTTTTGAAAGTTTCCGACTTGTGCCTCATCAAATAGATATATCCATATCTACTCAAGTTGTCGGTAAAAGTCACGAAGTACTGATAGCCGCCACTAGCAGTTGTGCTCATTGCACCACACACATCACTATGTATAAGTTCCAACAGCTCGGACGCCCTCTCACAACTCTTTGCGAAAGGAGACTTAGTCATCTTGCCGAGCAAGCATGATTCACATGTCTCGAATGACCCGAAGTCGGACGAAGTTAGGAGCCCATCATCATGGAGCTTCTTCATGCGTTTCAGACTAATGTGTCCAAGCCGGCAATGCCAGAAGTATGTCAGATTTATCTCATTAGGCTTATGCCTCTTGACATTCACGTTATAGACCAGTTCCTGTTCTAGATTCAATATAAATAGCCCATCAACAATGGGTGCATAGCCGTGGAACATACCATTCAAAAATATCGAACAACCATTGTCCTTTAAATTGAATTCATAACCTTGACTCATCAAACTGAATAATGTTTCGACTAAGTGCAGGAATGTAATAACAATTATTCAATTCCATAATGAATCCGTAAGGAAGCTGGAGCTGCATCGTGCCGACCTCCAGTGCAACAACTCTTACTTTGTTGCCGACCCTGATGTCAATCTCCCCTTGTGCGACATGCCTAGTTCTTACCAGCCCCCGCATCGAGTTGCAAATATGAACAACCGATCCGATATCAAATACCCAAGAGCTACTACGTATGTCAGCAAGGTAAATGTCTATAACATATGCAACAAGTGTACCTTTGCTCAAAGAAGCATTTCCGGCCTTCTTGCCATGCTCTACAAGCCACTTGCTACAGTTCCTCTTCCAGTGACCGGTCTCCTTGTAGTGATAGGAAACGGTCTTTGAGTCCGGTCCAGACTTTGGCGCAGCGGTGGAGGTTACCGTCTCCGTGCCCTTTGCCTTAGCCTTTTTCTTGGACCAGCTCTTCTTGAACTTAGCCGATTTCTGCACCATCAACACTTGATGCGTGCCTTTCTTAATATCCTGCTCTACCACTTTGAGCATCCCATGCAATTCAGTGAGCTTCTTATCCATGCCATGCATATGATAGTTCGAGATGAACATCCCATAGCTCGCCGGAAGAGAACCCAGAACAGCATCAGTAGCCAGCTCATCCAAGAGCGGGAAGCCCAACCGATCCAAAGCTTGCACATATCCGATCATCTTGATCATATGTGGGCTCAGTGGATCACCTTCCTTCAGCTTGCAATCCTTCAAGGATCGCCAGACGTTGAACCTTTCGATCCTAGCCTGTGTCTGAAACATGCTCTTGAGACTCTTGACTATATCGTAAGCCTCAACATTTTCAAAATGTTGTTCAAATCGGGCTCCATACAAGCCAACATCAGCCAACTGATCTCCGTTGATTCATCAACGAGTTTCTAGTAGGCATTCTTAGTTGTGGCATTAGCATTATCGACAGGTTCCTCTGGAAGTGAATCCTCTAGAACATGTTCCTTTTTATCGTGCTTGAGAACAATTCTCAGATTTTTATACCAGGTGGTAAAGTTTGTTCCATTCAGTTTATCTTTTTCCAGAATTGATTTCAATGCAAAGTTGGGTTGAGCAGGTGGTGCCATTGATCTACAACAGAAAATATGAAATCACTAAGTAATGTGTTTATGTAGAGTAATTCAAGCCCAAACAGAAATACTCCCACTAAAGTCAGCATCCCTCTACAGACTCTTAGTGATTCAGGATCCGACTAGCGCATGCGACTAGTGAGCTTTAGCATCACTGCTAGCCAACTTACCTATCCGGTAAGCAACTCCTTGCTAATCATATCTCTATACGACTCATGTCGGTCGGGAAGGTATCTTATACCCTGGCTCCCAACCTTCTTTGCCACAAGGCCCAAAACCGTTTTGATAGCCTTGTCAAGTTAACCTGACGCAGTGCATGTCCGTGTCCGACACGAACCCTTCAGTTCAAGGACACCTAGCAGCACCCCAATTTTATGACCCCACAACTAGACGTACTCGACGTGCGAAGGTGCAACATCGGGAATGGCAATTTACTTGATATTCATGAGGGATCTTTCTACCATTCTAACATGCATAAAAACAAAGAAGAATAACAATCACAAATAAACACATATTGTGAAATAGTATGGCTCCTTCATGGTGTCGGGGAAACTGATCCATGAACACCTATGGGACCGATGGACCGAGCCCCTTTCGGTTTGGCGGGGGGCGGAGATCGCACGAAGAGCGGATCGAGGCAAAGCACATGAGCAGTTTACCCAGCTTCGGAGCTCTCCGGAGAGATAATACTCCTACTGCTACTTGTCTGATAGTATTGAGTTCTTGCTCGGGAGCGCTGAGTGCCATGATGCACTCTAGCTGCTAACGAGACCGAGCGTGAGTGTTTTCTGGCTTCTGGACCAAATGAATCCCACCTCCTCTACGTTGCGCATGGGCCTCCTTTTATATGCTCAAGGGGTCACCGACCGGTGGCAACGTAGATGAGGGTAAAAACGTAAAAGGAGTTGCGGTTGGTACAACTACTATGTACAGTGTATCCTACCTAACCCTGACGGTAGGGGACAAAGGCATTAAATGCCCGTCTGTGTCGCCCAAACAGTGCATAAAGGGACCGTCAGGGACGCCACCGCTCGCCACGATGGCGATCTTGTCAGCGTCGCATGCCACCGCACACCGCTGGCTGCACAGCCTCTCGCCACGCGCGCCTGGGAAGGCCCCAGGGTGACACGTTGGTGGATGTGCTGGAGCGTAGGTACAGGGTGGTTACTTGCCACGGCAAGCGCCTCGCCGTGGTCGTTGTCTTGTCGCGCCCGGAAGCTTGTCGCTCACCGGGCCTTGTCAGGACGCGTGGCGCATCGCGGCAAGTTCCTTGAGATGCCTTGCTTGGCCTTCCCGGCAAGCTCCTCTTGCCGGAGCCTTGTCTCCTTGGCTTGAATACTTTGTTCTTGAATGGCTCCAAAGGAACCACGGAGGACCTTGGCGGTCTCCCGGCAAGCCTTGCCGCGGGGTGCTGCAACTGCCCGTGCACAAGTTCGGGATACTAGGGTACCCCTACTCTAGTACACCGACAGGAGCCCCCGGGCCTGGGCCACACACGGTGCCGAGCGCTGTTGGGCCAGGCCCAAAATAGGGCACGGGCACGCGCGACCTGGGTTACGCCGAATCTTACTCCGTATCCACCGCGCCCTCCCCAACGGCACGCGTCGAATGCGGCGTCGTGGAAGAGACCGTGGGTGGTTTCTTTATTCGGAAGGGCGAAACGTACGCCCCTCCCTCTTTATAAGCAGGGGAAACAGGGGCAGTTCGCCCATCTCGCCGGTTGATACTCCAGTCTCAGAAATCTCCGCCGCTCCCCCCTTCTTCCCAAAGTTGAAGGAGAGTAGCGCTCCGCCCCCCATTGCCACCAGCGCCACCGACACCGCCGATCTCCCCCGCCACCTCCGCCATGGCTCCGAAACCCGACAAGGGGAAGGGCGTGAAGTCAGCCGAGGCGCAGCGGCTCGCGGCGCTGCGAAAGGAGCGGGCCATCTTCCCCCCTCAGCTCGTCGCGAAGGAGCTGAGGGAGTACTACTACCTCTTCTGGTCGACGGAGACGCGCGCGCATCCGTGCACGAGGGTACTCTCAGCCGCCGCTTCAAGACTGGCTCCGAGCGGGTACCCATTATTCGGGCTATTCTTCTATTGCGGGCTCTGCCCGCCCTTCTCTGAATTCTTCTGTGATATCATGAACACCTACGGGTTCTGCCTCCTTGATTTCACTCCCAACGCCGTTCTGACCATGGCAGTTTTCGCACATCTCTGCGAAAACTTTGTTGGAGTCCACCCAAACGTAGCCCTTTTCCGCCACTTCTTTATGCCCCGAGTCGAGAGAGGAGAGCCCCTTGCCGGAGGAATCGCCTGGATCTCGAGGGTCGACAAGAAGGAAGCTTATCTGGAGGGAGAGCTCCGCAGCAAGTGGGAGGAGTGGAGAGCAGATTGGTGCTGGATCGTCGAGGAGAACCCGCAGACATTCACCACCCGGCGCCAAACCCCGATAGTACGCGGCAACGATTGGTGCAACGTGGCCCCGGAGGATGACAGGCTGAAGATTGCCGTCACCCGAATCTTGCGCCTTAGGCTTGCCGGGCTCACCGTAGGCGCCGTTGGCGCAGATTTCCTTCGCCGTCGCATCGCCCCCCTTAAGGAGAGGGGGAGGCCTGCCTGGGAGTTCCAGAACTCGGCGGATATCATGAGGCTGCGCCCAGGCCTCAACTTCAACTTCACTATCTTGGAGCTCGACGCGATGCTTCTGGAGCTGTTCAAGCGCGATCCCCAACACCCGTTCATGCTGCCGAGGAGCGTCGTTCCGCTGTGCAACAATTCCTCGCTCGACCGCATCCATGCAATGATGCCACTGTGCGATTCGCATGGAATTGTTCCAACTTGGCAAGAGCCTGCGGACGACATCATGCAGGAGTTCTTCGACAGCTTGGTAGAAGTGCCGGTCCGCCCCGACGAGCAGAAGAGCCTCACCCGCGACACCACCGACGCGGAGATGCAGCGCATCGCCACTAGGCCGAAGGAGACGGCGGCAGCAGCTGCCGCGGGTGAATTTGGATTCACCTTGGAGGAGGCGGAGGCAGCAGAGGCGGCAAGCCTTGCCGAGCGAGAAGAGCTTGTCGGCAAGGAAGAACTTGTCGGGCCTGAATCTGAGTCGAGCGAGCCAGCTAAGGGCGCGGGCGACCCATTGCAGATCGGCTCCTCCTCCTCCCCACCTTCAGCCAGCTCGCCGCAAGCTGAGCCCCCAGCTCCAGCAAGAAGGCGCCTCCGCAAGGCCGGGGATGTAGCGGGGCGGCAGACGGGTCAACAGCCATCGCAGCGCGCGACGCGCTCGACCGCCACAAGCACTGTTGCCGCGGGAGCACCTCACACCACTGCGGCAACTGGAGCGGGGTCTTCCCAGTCCATCGCCACTGCTCCTGCCAAGCGGACAAGGGAGCCTTCTCCTCCGCCTCGTCACACCGGAGGCGAGCCGGACTTCGATCTCTCCGCGCTCAGCTCCGACAAGGAAGAAGAAGAGTAAGTTTATTTGCTGTATTTGTAGTTCTCCAACTCTTGCTGCTTTGTATTGTCTCTGATTTGCTTTACTCCGAACCCATCCCTTTTCAGGACTCTGGCCCAGAGAGCGGCGAAGAGAGCCAAGGTCCCGGTGATTGTCATCGAGGACGAACCCACCGCGGCAACAGGGGACGCGCCTGAGATCACCTTGCCGGACCCGGCTACTATTCCCCAGAGAAGCCCCCAGCGTAGCCCTCAGCGTAAGTATATGGTTTACTTCTTGCTGTCCGGCGTTCATGGGTGCTCTTTCTTTGCTGATATTTGATTGCTGGTTTGTGCAGGAGTAGAGCAGCCTCACCAGGAGTGCTCGGAAGCCGCTTCTGTTTCGACTACACCGCCAAGGGAGGCTTCCCCGGCAAGGGAGCGTTCTCCAGCAAGGGAGAATTCTCCGGCAAGGGGCAGTTCTCCGGCAAGGTACAGCGCCAGTGATCCTCCGGTAGTTGAGACCACGACTGCAGATCCTAGCACAGGTAACCCTTTTGCCTGAAAACTCCCCTTCGGTTCTTCTTCTTCTGATTTTCTTCTTAAGCATTTGCTTGACTTTTCTCCCCTCTTCGGTCATCAGATCCATCTGCCACGGAGCCGATGGAAACCGAGGCCGCCGACGAGGAGAACGTGCACGGCAGCAACGATGATGCCGCTGCCACCACAGAAGAGGCCGGCGCTGATGATCCTGCCGGTGAAGAGGCTGCCAAAGCTGCCGCTGCAGAAGCAGGCGAGGAATCCGGCGATCGCACTGACGGCCCCGAGGCCGTAGGAGCGCCCGGCGCTGCACCGACCGCCGATCCCTCTGTCGCTGCTGCAGCGCCAGGCTCCGAAGAGCCCCAGCCCGGCGCCTATTTGAAGGCCGGCGATGGCGTCTTCATCAAGCTCCCCTGGGCGTCAAGTTCCAGGGCGCCGGTCGAAGGAGAAACTTTTGACGAAGAGGTGCTCGCCTCCGCTGGGCTGGCGCTGGTCGACGCGCCAAGCAGCAGCAGCGACGAGCCTGAGGAGGAGCGGCTGCTGCGGAAACTGTTGTCACTCTACCGCGCCCGACAAGCCAAGCTGACATCTCGAGAGGCACTTGTCGAGAAGGCGGGAGTGGACATTGAGAAGCGCGCAGAGGAGCTCCGAGGTCTCAGGCAGGAGGCTCTCTGGTCTCTGGCGGAGGAGCGGGAGCAACTTCTCGAGGAGCGGAAAGCCTTCCTCCTCGAGAAGGCTGACGTTGAAGAGAAGCAACGACTTGTCGCCGAGAATCTATTTGCGCAAGAAGGAGAGTTGGCGCAGCGCAAGGTGAACCTTGACAGCCACGAGGAGGAGCTTGCCGTGCGGGAGCAAGCAATTGGCGGGGCCCTCAAGGAAGCAAAGGATGCTGCCGCAGCTGCCGAGGCCGCCAAGAAGGAGCTGGAAACAAAGGTGGCGCAGCTGGAAGCAGATCTCAGGACGAGCGGCGAGGAGCTTGCCGCGCTCAAGCGTGAGCGTGAGAAGGATGCTGCCGCTCATGGTGAGCTGCAGGGTCTTCTCGCTAAGAGGAGCAAGGAGCTCAGCGCCGCCAAGGATTCCAATGCAGATCTCGAGTTGAAGCTGGCCACTTTGACTCAGACGCTGGACGGCGCCAGGGAGCGGGAGGTCGCCTTGTCGGAGAAGATCAAGGCCGATGAGGCGCTGCTGGCGAATGCTGCTGCCACCCACGATGCTTTCAGGGAGACTGTGGAGCACTGGACAGAGGGTCTTGTGGACAGCTGGGGATGGAGGATCTCGGGTACTCCTCCGACGAGCACCTCCAACCCAGCAAAAAGCTCAGCTTGTTCTTCAAAGGCGTGGCGACGGCCCTCCAGCGACTCGGAGAGAAGATCCCAAAGCAGCTGGCCGACGAGTCGCGCAAGATCTGCGCAGGAGCTCTCCAGAAGGTGCTGATGAAGGTGGCCTTCCGCAACCCAGGCCTCAACTTCACCAACGTCCTCAAGTCCTTGCCGCCGGATGCTGATCTGGAAGCGCTCAAGGCCCTTGTCGCACCCATTGTGGACAAGGTGAGTGGGATCAAGAGGGTTGAGGGCGATCGCGTAGACTAGGCCGCCCGTTTTCTCTTTCTCTTTGTCGCTGCTGGTCATGTCACGAGAACATCTATTAGAGCTGCGACAAGCTATCTTGTAATATAACTCTATTTTGGGTAGAGATTTGCTATGTTATTCCCTTTACTTGATTACTTCCTTTGTATGTTTTCGCCCTACGCTTTTAGGGAACTTGTTGGTGCAGGCACCTCAGCCGCGAGCGCTGAGTGCGGGACGTCAGCAGCCTGCTGGCGGTGCCGCTACCAACAAGAAACCTTGTCGCAACTAGTCGCATCTCACTTAAATTGTTGAGCGGACTCGAAACAAAGTAAGGGCGCAACTAGCTACGAGTTGGTTCCTCTACGCACAGGTTTTCCATACAAAGCACGGTCGTTCAAGGAAGATAACTTAAAAATTTAAAACTGATTGCTCAAACTTTGGCAACTTAGCTTTTCTATCGTTTGCTTTCCGGTAAGCTTCCTTGAACGATGCTTGACCCACACCATTATCTTCTCCTTCCCCCCCGGCAAACTTGTGTGCGAGGGAACCTTCGTTTCCTTTTTGAGAAAAAGAAAGAAGAGAAAATAAAGGTATGGAGCCTTACGGCTCGTTATTGCTTACCGGGGGCAGGTGCTGCACAAAGTGTCAGATAACGCATGCAAATATAAAGTAAAAAGCATGAAATCAATAAGATGTGCGGAGCACACGAGCTTTACTTATGCACGGGGTCTGCGCCCGGCTTTGTACAAAGGATAACATGCAACATCGGCAAGACTTGTACAAAAGGTGGTTGCCGGAAAAGGTTCCGGCAACCGCGCCTTATGGGTAAAACTTATGAAGATGCTCAATGTTCCAGGAGTTGCTCACCGGAATGCCATCTTCGGTCTCAAGGCGGACAGCGCCGGGCCTAGTGACTCGTTTCACCCGATAAGGGCCTTCCCACTTCGGCGTCAACTTGTTGGAATTCTTGGCGGACTAAACGTGCCAAAGAACAAGGTGCCTTCCTCGAAACTTCTGGCATTGACTTTGCGGCTATGGTAGCGGCGCAAAGCTTGCTGGTATCGAGCAGCTCGTACAGCAGCCTGAAGACGGTCCTCCTCAAGGAGCAGCGCGTCATCTTGTCGCAGCTGCTCTTGCTCAAGCTCATCATAAGCGAGCACTCGAGGTGACCCATATACGAGTTCCGTGGGGAGAACTGCCTCTGCTCCATAGATTAGAGCGAAAGGTGTCTGGCCAGTGGCTCGATTTGGCGTCGTTCTGATCGACCAAAGAACCACCGGCAGCTCCTCGATCCAGTTTTTTCGGCACTTGCGCAGCCTGTCGAAAGTCCTGGTCTTGAGCCCGCGCAGCACTTCAGCATTTGCCCTCTCCGCTTGACCGTTGCTTCTCGGATGAGCAACAGAAGCGAAGCAGACCTTGGCGCCAAGATCTTGGACGTACTGCATGAAGGTGCGGCTCGTGAATTGTGTGCCATTGTCGGTGATGATCCTGTTAGGGATCCCGAAACGGCAAACAATTGACCTGAAGAACTTGACTGCTGACTGTGCTGTCACCTTCGTCACTGGTTCCACTTCCGGCCACTTTGTGAACTTGTCGATTGCAACGTACAAGTACTCAAAGCCCCCGACAGCTCGGGGAAAGGGGCCGAGAATGTCGAGCCCCTAGACCGAAAATGGCCAGGATAAAGGGATTGTCTGGAGAGCTTGAGCTGGCTGGTGTATCTTCTTGGAATGGAACTGGCACGCTTCACACTTGGTTACTTGTGCAGTTGCATCCTGGAGGGCTGTCGGCCAAAAGAAACCTTGCCGGAACGCTTTGCCGGCAAGTGCTCTCGTGCCAATGTGGTGACCACATATGCCTCCATGTATCTCTGCCAACAACTTTTGTCCTTCTTCCCGTTGAATACACTTCAATTTCACACTGTTGACTCTTCTTCTGTACAGTGTGTTGTCGACAAACTCGTACATACTTGACTGCCGGGCTACTCTTTCCGCTTCTTCTTCCTCTTCGGGAAGTTCTCCTGTCTGAAGGAAACGGACAATCTGCTGTGCCCATGTTGGAGCTTGCGGCTCGACAACAAGGATTAAAGGCATAGCTGCTGCTGCGGGAACATCCGCTTCTACGGCGAGAACCTGCAGCTCAGCCGGAGCTTGATGTTCCCCGGCAAGCTTGCCGGAGCAAAACTTGTCGGGAGCGTCTGCTTCAACGTAACAAACCCTAAGGCTTGCCGGAGCAGACTGCTCCTCAGCATCCTTGGTGTTGATCTTGGGGACCTTCTTGGCGGCGGCTTCGGGGAGCTCTGCCAGAAAGTAGTCACTAGAAATCAACTTCCTCTTCTTGCTCTGTCCAGTTGATGGTGTTACGGATGGTTGAGTCAGCTTGAGCACAAAGATCCCTGGTTCCACAGGTAACTTAAGTGCGGCGCACTTCGACATGCCATCAGCAATGTCATTCTTAGCTCTTGGAACATGTTCCATTTGTAGGCCGTCAAAGTGCTCTTCTAGCTTTCTCACTTCATCGACGTAAGCTTCCATCAACGGACTCTGATAATTCTTGTTCACTTGGCGGACGACAAGCTATGAGTCACCCCTGACAATGAGCTTCTTGATCCCAAGGTCTGCTGCGACCTTGAGACCGGCAAGCAAACCTTCGTACTCTGTAGTATTGTTTGTTGCTTGTTCCTTGGGAAAGTGCATCTGGACTACGTACTTGAGGTGCTCTCCGATGGGTGCGACAAGTAGCACGCCAGCACCGGCGCCTTGCAGCGAGAAGGCACCATCACAGTACATCAGCCACTCTTTGCTTGCTTCCTTGACGGGGATGCTCGTTTCTGGAATTTCTTCATCTGGTGTTGGCGTCCACTCTGCTATGAACTCTGCCAGTGCTCTGCTTTGGATAGTTGAAGTGCTTTCAAACTTGAGGCCAAAGCTTGACAGTTCCAGTGCCCACTCGACAATCCTGCTTGTTGCTTCCGGATTTTGCAGTATCCTCTTTAGCGGAAAACGAGTGACAACTATGATCTCATGTGCTTGGAAGTAATGGCGCAGCTTTCTCGAGGCCATGAGAAGGCCAAAAAGCAATTTCTGCACACCAGAGTATCTTGACCTAGCCCCCTGCAGAAGGGAACTGACAAAGTAAACTGGGCGCTGCACCATTCTCTTCTGTATCTCTTCACGTGTCTACACAGATCCATCTTTGTCGGGACCAGAGCTTGCCGGTGAAGTCCCTTGCTTGTCGCTGGATGTACTTGCCGTGGTTGCTGGCTCATCGTCTGCCTCCCTCTCCGCTACTAACGTAGCACTAACCACTTGATTGGTTGCCACTATATACAGCAGCAACTTCTCTTGTGGCTTAGGTGCGACAAGTGTTGGAGTAGACGACATGTATCTCTTTAAGTCCTGCAGCGCAGCCTCCACTTCCGGAGTCCATTTCATTGGACCTGCCTTTTTCAGTATTTTGAAAAATGGTAGGGCACGCTCAGCAGATCTAGAGATAAACCTGCTGAGAGCAGCTATGCAACCGGCAAGTATTTTGAAAAATGGCAGGATGCGCTTTGGTGCTTCAATCTGCTCAATGGCTTCAATTCCCCACTGAGACACGAAGAACCCGAGAAGCTTGCCGGAGGGGACTCCAAACACACACTTCTTGGGGTTAAGCTTGAGGTTGATCTTGCGCAGATTTGCAAAGGTTTCGTCTAAATCTCCAATCAGAGTTGCTTTGTCTTTGCTCTTGACCACTATGTCATCCATGTAGGCTTCCATATTTCTGTGCATTTATGGCCCAAAAGCATCATTGACTACTCTTGCAAATGTTGAACCAGCATTCTTCAAACCAAAAGGCATCCGTACGAAACAGTATGTGCCACATGGGGTGATGAATGCGGTTTTTTCCTCATCCTCTTCAGCCATGAAGATCTGATGGTATCCTGAGTATGCATCAAGAAATGAAAGCAAGTCACATCCGGACGTGGAGTCAACAATCTGGTCAATGCGTGGCAAGGGAAATGGGTCCTTGGGACAAGCTTTATTAACATCGGTAAAGTCGATACAAAGCCTCCATTTCCCGTTTGCCTTGCGCACGACTACAGGATTGGCCAACCACGTAGGATGGAGCACTCCTCTGACAAGGCCTGTTGCTTCCAACTTCTTGATTTCTTCAGCGATGAATTCTTGGCGCTCCACTGCCTGTTTCCTGACTTTCTGCTTGATGGGCCGCGCATGAGGACAGACAGCAAGATGGTGCTCAATTACTTTCCTGGAAACACCGGGGAGGTCAGACGGTTGCCATGCAAACACGTCGACGTTCGCCCGCAGGAAAGCAACGAGGGCGCTTTCCTATTTAGGGTCGAGGGTGGCACTGATGGTGAAGGTACCACCAGTGCCGTCCTCCTTGGCGGACACCTTCTTGGTCTTAGGTGGAGCTACCATTGTCTTCTTACACTTGCCGGTGGAGCTCGATGGTGTGTCCTCGATGGTAGCGCAGCACTCTGAAGAGGTGCGCTTGCCGGAGTGGGCATCAGAACTCTTGCCGGACTTGGTCTTCTTCTTTCCCCCGGGATCTTCAATGGCAAGTGATCTGCGATCTGTTGCGGCTGCTGCTTCCCGGTAGATCTTGTCAGCGCAGATAAGAGCATCCTTCTTGTCACCAGGGACAGAGATGACGCCTATCGGGCCTGGCATCTTCAGTATGTTGTACGCATAATGAGAGGCTGCCATGAACTTGGCAAGCGCTGGACGGCCGAGTATCCCATTGTAAGGCAATGGAAAGTAAGCAACGTCAAAAGTGACCCTCTCAGTCCTGAAGTTTCACTCGCTGCCAAATGTTACCGGCAACGTGATCTTTCCCTTCGGCTTGCTTCTTCCCGGATTGATTCCTTGGAATGTGCCGGTCTCTTCGAGCTCGCTGTCAGGGATCTGGAGTTTCTGGAGTACCATGGAGGAGATCAAGTTCAAGCCGGCCCCGCCGTCAACTAGCATCTTAGTGACCTTGAGGTTGCGGATAGTTGGCGAAACCAACATTGGCAAGCACCCAACCGCAGTTATGCGATCAGGGTGGTCCTCAATATCAAAGATGATAGGCGTGCTGGACCATTTCAGAGGCTTGCGTGACTCGACGGGTGGCTCTGCTGCATTAACTTCCCGCACCCAGTGCTTGAGTTGGCGGTGTGAAGTATGCAGAGAAGCACCGCCGTCAACGCACAGGACCTCTGTGGCTTTCTGAAACTCCTGCTCATCAGTCTCGTCATCATCCATATCTTCATCGTATTCGTCATCTTCATCCTTGTCGCGGCCGCGGGGAGGTCTGTCTCCTTGCCGCTGCTTAGCCTTATCGCGGCGTCCTCCTCGGCCGGGGCGTTTCTTGCCGGCTCTTCCATCACCTTCCTTGCCCTTCTCCTTGTCGCGCCGCTCGTATTCAGCCTTCTGCTGCTCGACAAGCTGCTCGACCTTCTTGCAGCTCTGGAGGTCATGGCCCTTGGTGCGGTGGATCTTCTAGTACTGCCTGTTGGTGCCGTCCTGCTTGTCGGCGACCGCCACAGCCTAGTGGTTGGTGCCTGCGGCAATCTCCTTGCCGGAGCTACCAGCTCTGACTTGCTTGCCGGATTGCTCAACGACTAGCACATCTTTGCCTTTCTTCTTCCTGTTGTTCCGCCGTCGGTTTTTCTTTGCCGGGGCAGCATCCTCACTATCAGATCCTCCTGCTCCTGTATTCTCTCCGGGGAGTTTCCTCCCTTCCTCAGCACGCGCACACTTGTTGGCCAGGGCATATAGCTCACTGACGTCTCTGATCTTGCACATCGCCATCTCGTCCCTCATCCTGCGGTTTCGCAGTTCTGATGGTACGCGCTGATTACCGCAGCAGGGTGGACATCTGGGATGTTGTGTTGTACGCGGCTGAATCTCTGATTGTACTTGCGTAGGGGCTCTCCTTCCTTCTGGGCGAGCAGATGAAGGTCGCTTTCTTGGCCATGAGGCTTGTGGCCGCCTGTAAAGGCGCCGACAAACTGATGGCACAGGTCAGCCCAGGAGGATATGGAGTTGTCCGGCAAGTGCATGAGCCAGGATCTGACATTGGGCTTGAGCACCAGCGAGAAGTAGTTGGCAAGGATCTTGTCGTCTCGTCCCCCGGCAGCTTGCACCGCGATGGTGTTGATGCTGAGGAACTCCGACGGATGCGTCTTGCCGTCGTACTTCTCTGGTACGTCTGGCTTGAAATTCTTCGTGCTGGGCCACTGGACTTGCCGCAGCTCATGAGTGAACGCAGGGCAACCTACCGCGTACGGCAAGTCGCCTGGTTCCCCTGGCGCATGCATGTTGACAGAGGACCCAACGCGCTGGTCTGATTGACGCCGCGCTTCTCTTCGGTGCTCGATGCGAGTACGAGCGTCTTCTTGCTGTCGTTCGTGAAGAACTTGGCGCTGATCGCGACGAGCTCGTGGATCCGACGAGGTAGTGGAGTCGCTGTCGAGGTGGATCCGGCGAGTCGGCGATCTTGGCCTTCGGGGTGGAGAGTGCACGGTGGTTGCACTCCTACCGGTTTTGTCGCCATCGGCTCGTGCCTGGCGGTCCTGCCGCGGCAGCGATGTACTCGGCTGCCGCGGAGTATCGCTGTTGGCAAAGCCGATGAGACTCTGAATGGTGGCCCTCCATTCGTCGATCTTGTCTATCATTGGAGGGTAATCCAGGAGCAGTTGAGCTCGCGCCAAAGCTTCTACTCGAGTGGTGGGCGGCAGTGGTGAACGGTGCGAGGAGCGGGATATGCTCGGACTTCTAACTAAGTTAGAAGGAGCAGTATTCCGTCCAGGTGACCGTGTCTCGCTCGTGCCAGCATGTTGGCGTGCATGTTGGTCTTGAGCACCCCGAGATCCACCAGCTCGATCTTGGTCCAACAAATGTATGGTACTGCGAATACCATGACGCTGTCGGTCCTGCGCCTCCTAAGATTGGCGCGGTGCATGTACGGACGCCGAGGTCTGCGCAGCCTTGTCCTTGGACCTGGCAGCACCGTGAGCTTCCTCGTCGAAGTCCGTTCTTCCGCCGGCGTCTACCCCACCACCCGCTTGCTCTGGTGGTGGTGGAAGTGACATGGACGGATCAGCTGCCGCCGAAGTCTTCTTCTTCGGTGGCATGTCGATGAAGATGTTGAAGATCTAGCTCGTGTGAACGCCGGATCAGGTTCACACCATCTCGACACCCCCTACCTGGCGCGCCAAAGATGTCGGGGAAACTGATCCACGAACACCTATGGGACCGGCGGACCGAGCCCCTTTC
>NC_041393.1:433142685-433162333 GCF_002162155.2 Triticum dicoccoides | reverse complement strand
TCGCACGAAGAGCGGATCGAGGCGAAGCACACGAGCAGTTACCCAGCTTCGGAGCTCTCCGGAGAGATAATACTCCTACTGCTGCTTGTCTGATTGTATTGAGTTCTTGCTCGGGAGCGCTGAGTGCCACGATGCACTCTAGCTGCTAACGAGACCGAGCGTGAGTGTTTTCTGGCTTCTGGACCGAATGAATCCCACCTCCTCTACGTTGCGCATGGACCTCTCTTTATATGCTCAAGGGGTCACCGACCGGTGGCAACGTAGATGAGGGTAAAAACGTAAAAGGAGTTATGGTTGGTACAACTACTATGTACAGTGTATCCTACCTAACCCTGACGGCAGGGGACAAAGGCATTAAATGCCTGTCTGTGTCGCCCAAACAGTGCAGAAAGGGACTGTCAGGGACGCCACCGCTCGCCACGATGGCGATCTTGTCAGCGTCGCATGCCACCGCACACCGCTGGCTGCACAGCCTCTCGCCACGCGCGCCTGGGAAGGCCCCAGGGCGACACGTTGGTGGATGTGCTGGAGCGTAGGTACAGGGTGGTTACTTGCCGCGGCAAGCGCCTCGCCGCGGTCGTTGTCTTGTCGCGCCCGGAAGCTTGTCGCTCACCGGGCCTTGCCGGGAGGCGTGGCGCGTCGCGGCAAGTTCCTTGAGATGCCTTGGTTGGCCTTCCCGGCAAGCTCCTCTTGCCGGGGCCTTGTCTCCTTGGCTTGAATACTTTGTTCTTGAATGGCTCCAAAGGAACCACGGAGGACCTTGGCGGTCGCCCGGCAAGCCTTGACGCGGGGTGCTGCAACTGCCCGTGCACAAGTTCGGGATACTAGGGTACCCCTACACTAGTACACCGACCCATGGATGTTCTTCCAGGTCGGCTCCGACTCCGATGACCATCAAGGAACTCCATCTTGTTTGTCACGCCGGGACGCCAAACCACCAACCTGATCTCTATTATCCAACTACTACAACTAGTAATGAATTTTACATAGAGTCAGAAGTAGACACGCAGGTCGTTATACAATATAATGACAACACTTTGGCTCCTGCCGGCTGACAAACATGACATGCAGGCCATGTATAAATTACACACATGCATCACATACACATGAGCCATACTATACACATCAAACCTAGAAAACAAAGTTATGCATAGAATCGCATTCTACCGGTTTGTTTGTCAGGTATGAAATACACGGCGCTATGCACACGGCGGTCCCGCTAGCCTGTTTTCGAAAATCACAGATCGCATCTAAACTCCGTTCACGCCGAATTTTCTGATCTGCCCGATCTTATCGATCATCGCGAATCCGACTCGGGTTTACGTTTCACTGTTAACCCCGATGGTGGATACCGACCGGTAGGGGTAGGTTGTGTCACGACCTCATCGACTTCGATCATCAGAAAACATAGCCTCTTCAATACCCATGTGCAATTGATCTCATCAACTGTGCGCATAGCCGATCTCATCAAGGACAACATATCTCATCTTCTGCCTCCACATATCTAATATGCATACGGTCTGAATCCAAATCCTATAGCAGAGGCTCTGATACCACTGTTGGGTTCTACGGTAGGGTGCGTCGACTGCAAATTAAAATTTTCCTACGCGTAGAACAACCAAGAACATGCTACGGGAGATGGATCACAGTTCGTTACCACTAGACGCATAGTGCCATGCCGTGGAAGAAGAGTTGGAGCAGCGCGTCCGCGTGGATCATCTCCTCCTCGTGGGATCTCCCTCAAACAACCGGTGTCGGATCCCTCATATAGGTTCGCCGGAGCGGCACAAGTGCACCGCCTCTAACGGTACCGCGCGTGTAGGGGGAACATCGTGCGGTGGACTGCTATGTCCGATCGCACAACCGGCAGGGAGTGGAGGAGTCTATTCGCAACACATGCAAACCCTAGTTACAGCGCCGAAGCGATCAACCGCATGAGTGTGCCACACATCCACTTTATATAGGCGTCCATCGCGGGCTCAACACTTGGGCCTCGCACGGACCCAAAAGCCCACAAGTCTACTCGGCCACAATCCGAATACAGCTCGGACCACATCCGACCAGTGTCCTCGGATCCGACCTCGTAGGTCCCTTCCCTTAAGCGCGCGACTCCTTAGGTTCAAGTCGGCTTGGTCACAGTTCGGATCACTTCCGACCTGCACGGTTGGTAGCGGCCTCTAGCAAGGCGTGCCGACCACCAAGCAGACTATGAAGCTGGTTAGGCGAACCTGTACAACGTGTCACACTTCTGTTCCCTTTACTGCATGATATATGTTGTCGAGCTCAAGACAAGACTGTCATCCTTGTGCTAGCCCGACCTCTTTCTCGTTCCAGTGATACCGACCACAAACCGGATTATCTCATAATCCTTATCGCATGGCCATGCTTATCCTGGTCGGAACACATGAGGGGACCAGAGTATATCTCTCCTGATTGGAGGGGCAAATCCCATCTTGCTCGACCATGTCTCACAGCATGGGACTGGACAAACCCGAAACCTTCCTTTGTAACTACCCAGTCATGGAGTAGCGTTTGGTCGACCCAAAGCAAGTCTGTCACCATCTCGAGTACATGCGTCAGCTCAGGTCTTAGGACATAGAACATATGTTGCACTAGAGACTCACAGATGACATATCGCTGCGTCTCATAGTTGGATCTGTCCGACTTGGACCTTATCTCGACTCGGATTCGACTACGTCGAATCTGACCAGATCCTTCCGAGTCCATATTATCCGGTTAGAATCCAATGCTCCATGGCTAGTGAGACCGAGCCATCCACCGTGTCATATGATAGTCTAGTCCGACGTGTGCCCACACGTCACTTGCGACTAGGGACAATTTAGCATGTATCATACAACACAATATCTCCCAGACAAGTCACGTACTTGCCAACAAGTATGATTGATTACATCCAAGGACTATCTTTATTCATAAACACATAGGAAATATCATCATACATGATTGCCTCTAGGGCATATCTCCAACAGGAGAGACACATGTCTTTCAGATGAGCCTGAATCAAATGTGTTTTGCCACCCATGTTTGGCGTCCACCGTGTCTGAATGGGCTCAGAGGCCGTCGTGTCACGTACGATTGAAGTTACTAGTCTACCCCTATCAACACCAGTGTAAATCCGGTTGATAAGGATGTCAAGTGTCAGGGGTAGACAGTAATTTCCATCTCGCAAACACTTGCTTCGGGCAGCCCACAAATTATAGTGGTGGTTTAGCCGCTTCATTCAAAACTTGGGAGAATTAGCATTCACGTTTGCCCTGGGCCCTGGCAAACTAAATTCAAATCCAATTTGTATTCGATTACAAATATCCACAGATAATTCTACATTTTGTTATTTATTTCTTAAAAACCACAACAAAGATTAATTCCACCTTTATATATGATTATGATTTAGAAATGACGTGATCTTCGAATTCAGTAGGTTGGATACACTTTGTGTCAAACAGTTATTTCATCCAATACAATATGCTCACACGAAAACAGTTCACCTTATGTCAATCATACAAGTACTGAGGATTACCTCTCCTAAAAAATTCGGATCATTACAACACATGGACAACATAGAGGGTCTTACAACATAATCCATTCGGAGACATGCCACAACATGCAAGTACAATAATCTAATGACAATTTCAACTGGTATCTAAAGAAGAACCGGGATTACCCTGGGCTTCAGATAGCAGAAACAGCAGGACCTCCTCCGTCTTCAAATGCAAGATTCTTACTTCCTCCAATTCTTGGGTTGCTTGCATAATGCGTGCCGCTAAATGCATAATTTCCAGCCTCAAGATAAAGATTACCTCATTCATGGAAGCCACACCATATCTTTCTGCCTCTAGTAGAGCCTCAAGAACTATAATATATGTGCTCAGACTGCTCTCCCGCGGTGTTGCCTCTGAACTGCTACCATCTGGTAACATGGATGGTGCACTACTTCCACAAATAGATTATGGGGTTGTACATTGTGTCCTAGTGTGAACGACATCCTGAAAGGTTTCCGCTGGACATAAGTAACAGATAGTTATCGCATGATCCAGGCAGTAAGCTTACATGGTAAACGACATACAAATTATTGCTGAGCATGGGAAGCTATATTTAAATAGTTTGAAGCAGCATTAGCCAAGAAGAAATTAAAATGGTAAGATGAAACTAGGGATGTAAGTGGCAAATAAATGACATCCGCCAGTCCCATCTATTTAGTTTTTGCTAGTTCCCTAGTTCATTTTCCTCAAAAAAAAACTCTTTTGAACTATCATACCACTAGTGGACTTTAATCGGGATTAAACGGGACCCAATTGACATCCCTAGTTGAAAGGGAGTGTACCACCGCTATATTTAAGTTGCCAAGGCATCTAAGAAGTTGAAACAATCTGAGAAAGCACTTAACAGTGTGGCCTCATATAGACTACGAAGACAGTCTTGTGATGGAGTTCAAAGGAAAAGCTAAGGACTCAAATGAACTAGGCATGCATTTCTTTACGATAGTACAAGAGGCACTGCTGACATATTGGCCAACTCGGGTATAGCGTAACAAGTAACAAACAAGCATTCGAATCAAGCAATACAGCAAAGCAGACAACTGAACTATTTGGCACAAGCCAAGAAATTAGCCCACTCGCATTGCATTTCACATGTACTAAAACAGACTGGATTACCATATGTTGCAGTGAAGCCTCGCTGCTATTGCAATGTTCTTTGAAGATATCGTCAGCATCCCGTGGTTGCAAATCTAGTTGTTATAGTTTATTCTGCACCCTCTATTTAGGTAAAATTAATTTTAATCGTATGACTGGTCCGAATTGATCATCAATGGTTCATTTAAACTAATGAAATAAGGGTGTGTGCATACACGACAATATATCTTTTCCCTCTATTTTTATGCTTGTTCGAGGTGCCAGCCCCAAAAGAAAAAATATTTTGCTTGATGGGGTCGGCAGCTGCATAATTAATAGAAGCATCAAATTAGCCATGCAACTTGGGAAGATCAAGAACACACAAAGAAGTAATGAACGGAGGCTCGGAGCAGTGATGTAATAGCTAGCATCAGGAAATGTAGGGTAAAACGAAGAAAAAGCAGCTGAACCACATGCTAGTTTGTTGATGTGTAAATAAGCATAGAGAACATGAAGCAGTCTGATGGAACCAACAGGTGGCATCAGAACAACACCATTATCATAAATATAGCATGCAAGAAGTAAAATATTAGGTAGTGATATCTAGGAAGTACAGTAATACTAAGGACAAAACTAAAGCATATTAACTATATGTGCACTGGTATGTAATTTAGCGCATGTAACATGTTCACTGCCAGAAGTATGGCCCTACAGGTGCAAGCAGAATAACGCGTCTCATGAAAAATTGAATGATGCCCTGAAGAAATTCAAAGGTGCGGTGCTTATCCTAAGAAAGTGAACGTAGGCGACGACCGTTGGATAATAGTACCTGATTCTCGGTGGTGTATGGGTATTGTTGTCATACTTGATAGCTAAGGATCGTCGATGGTGCTTGTGTTGCGGTTGAGTTTGGGCCGGCTGTCGCCATCGCTGAAGCGGCTCGGGTGCTACGGTTGCGGTGCCTGTCGACATACAAGAAAGCTCATCTGTGGTAAGTGAACAGTTGCACAATAAAGAGAAAAACCGTCGGAGTACTGCTACCTCTTGAGCACTGCGTTGGTTTTCCCTTGAAGAGGAAAGGGTGATGCAGCAAAGTAGCGTAAGTATTTCCCTCAGTTTTTGGGAACCAAGGTATCAATCCAGTACGAGGATCCTCAAAAGTCCCACGCACCTACACAAACACACAAGAACCTCTCAACCAACGCGATAAAGGGGTTGTCAATTCCTTCATGGAAACTTGCGAAAGTGAGATCTGATAGAGATAATAAGATAAGATAAATATTTTTGGTATTTTTATGATATAGAGTGGAAAATAAAAGATGCAAATAAAAGTAGATGGGAAACTTTATATGATAAAAGATAGACCAGGGGGCCATAGGTTTCACTAGTGGCTTCTCTCAAGATAGCATAAGTATTATGGTGGGTGAACAAATTACTATCGAGCAATTGATAGAAAAGTGCATAGTTATGAGAATATCTAGGCATGATCATGTATATAGGCATCACGTCAGTGACAAGTAGACCGACTCCTTCCTACATCTACTACTATTACTCCACACATCGACCGACTCCTGCCTGCATCTACTATTATTACTCCACACATTGACTGACTCCTGCCTGCATCTAGAGTATTAAGTTCATGAAGAACAGAGTAACGCATTAAGAAAGATGACATGCTATAGAGGGATAAACTCAAGAAATATGATATAAACTCCATCTTTGTATCCTTGATGGCAACAATACAATATGTGCCTTGCTGCCCCTGCTGTCACTGGGAAAGGACACCGCAAGATTGAACCCAAAGCTAAGCACTTCTCCTATTGCAAGAAAGATCAATCTAGTAGGCCAAACCAAACTGATAATTCAAAGAGACTTGCAAAGATAACCAATCACACATAAAAGAATTCAGAGAAGATTCAAATATTTATCATAGATAAACTTGATCATAAACCCACAATCCATCGGATCTCGACAAACACACCGCAAAAAGAGTTACATCGAATAGATCTCCAAGAACATCGAGGAGAACTTTGTATTGAGATTCAAAGAGAGAGAAGAAGCCATCTAGCTAATAACTATGGACCCGAAGGTATGTGGTAAACTACTCACAACTCATCAGAGAGGCCTTGGAGATGATGTAGAGGCCCTTCATGGTCGATTCCCCCTCCGGAGGAGCGCCCGCGAGGGCTTCAAGATGGGATCTCGCGGATACAGAAGTTTGTGGTGGTGGAAATAGTTTTTTGTGGTGCTCTTAGATGTTTTCAGGGTACGTGGATATATATAGGAGGAAGAAGTATCTCGGTTGAGCCACGAGGGGCCCACGAGGGTGGGGGGCGTGCCCACACCCTTAGGGCGCGCCGGGCACCCTCGTGGCCGCCTCGTTTGTTGCTTGATGTCCACTCCAAGTCTCCTTGATTGCGTTTGTTCCGAAAAGATCGCTCCGGAAGGTTTCATTCCGTTTGGACTCCATTTGATATTCCTTTTCTTCGAAACACTAAAATAGGCAAAAAAATAGCAATTCGGGTTGGGCCTCTGGTTAGTAGTTTCGTCCCAAAAATGATATAAAAGTGTAAAGTAAAGCCCATAAACATCCAAAACGGGTAATATAATAGCATGGAACAATGAAAAATTATAAATTTGGAGACATATCAAGCATCCCCAAGCTTAATTCCTGCTCGTCCTCGAGTAGGTAAATGATAAAAACGGAATTTTTGATGTGGAATGATACCTAGCATATTTCTCAATGTAATTTTCTTTATTGTGGCATGAATGTTCAGATCCAAATGATTCAAAATAAAAGTTCATATTGACATAAGAAATAGTAATACTTCAAGCATACTAACTAAGCAATCATGTCTTCTCAAAATAACATGGCTTAAGAAAGTTCATCCCTACAAAATCATATAGTTAGGCTATGTTTCATTTTCATCACACAAAATACTCCCATCAAGATAAACCCCGGTTTGAGCCAAGTAATGGTTCATACTTTTTAACGCGCTTCAGCTTTTTTTCAACTCTCACGCAATACATGAGCATGAGCCATGGATATAGCACTATGGGTGGAATAGAATATGATGATGGCGGTTGTGTGGAGAAGAAAAAAATGGAGAAAGTCTCATATTGATGAGGCTAATCAAGGTGCTATGGAGATGCCCATCAATTGACGTCAACATGAGGAGTAGGGATTGCGATGCAACGGATGCACTAGAGCTATAAATGTATGAAAGCTCAACAAAAGAAACTAAGTGGGTGTGCATCCAACTTGCTTGCTCACGAAGACCTAGGGCATTTTGAGGAAGCCCATCGTTGGAATATACAAGACAAGTCCTATAATGAAAAAATCCCACTAGTATATGAAAGTGATAACATAAGAGACTTTCTATATGAAGAACATGGTGCTACTTTGAATCACAAGTGTGGAAAAGGATAGTAACATTGTCCCCATTTTTTATTTTCTTTTTTTTGTGCATTTATTTTTTTTTCTTTTTGGCCTTTCTCTTTTTTTCTTTGACCTTTTTTCTTTCCTTTTTATTTTTGGCCTTTCTTTTTTTATAAGGTACAATGCTCTAATAATGATGATCATCACACTTCTATTTATTTACATCTCATGAATTACAACTCAAAACTAGAACAAGATATGACTCTATATGAATGCCTCCGGCGGTGTACCAGGATGGGCAATGAATCAAGAGTGACATGTATGAAAAATTATGCATGGTGGCTTTGCCACAAATACGATGTCAACTACATGATCATGCAAGGCAGTATGACATTGATGATGCCTGTCATGATAAACGGAACAGTGTAAAGTTGCATGGCAATATATCTCGGAATGGCTATGGAAATGCCATAATAGGTAGGTATGGTGGCTGTTTTGAGGAAGATATAAGGAGGTTTATGTGTGATAGAGCGTATCGTATCATGGCGTTTGGATGCACCAGCACAGTTTGCACCAACTCTCAAGGTGAGAAAGGGCAATGCACGGTACCGAAGAGGCTAGCAATGATGGAAAGGTAAAAGTGCGTATAACCCATGGACTCACATTAGTCATAAAGGACTCGTATACTTATTCCAAAAGTTTTATTAGCCCTCGAAGCAAAGTACTACTACGCATGCTCCTAGGGGGGTGGTTGGTAGGATTTAACCATCGCGCGCACCCGACCTCCACACAAGGGAAGGCAATCAAAAGAGCACTCCATGCAATAAATTTGTTACACAACTTTTACCATACGTGCATGCTACGGGACTTGCCAACTTCAACACAAGTATTCTTTAAATTCACAATTACCCAACTAGCATGACTCTAATATCACCACCTCTATATCTCAAAACAATTATCAAGCATCAAATTGATCATAGCATCCAATTCACTTTCTATGATAGTTTTTATTATACCCAACTTGGATGCCCACCATTCTAGGACCAATTTTATAACCATAGCAAATACCATGCTGTTCTAAAAGACTCTCAAAATGATATAAGTGAAGCATGAGAGATCAACAATTTCTACAAAATCAAACCACCGCCGTGCTCTAAAATATATAAGTGAAGCACTAGAGCAAAATTATATAGCTCAAAAGATATAAGTGAAGCCCATAGAGTATTCTAATAAATTCCAAATCATGTGGGTCTCTCCCAAATGGTGTGTACAGCAAGGATGATTGTGGTAAAATAAAAAGCAAAGACTCGTATCATACTATACGCTCCAAGCAAAACACATATCATGTGGTGAATAAAACTATAGCTCCAAGTAAAGTTACCGATAAACGAAGACGAAATAGGGGATGTATTCCGGGGCATCCCCAAGCTTAGGCTTTTGGTTGTCCTTGGATTATCTTGGGATGCCATGGGCATCCCCAAGCTTAGGCTCTTGCCACTCCTTATTCCATAGTCCATCAAATCTTTACCCAAAACTTGAAAACTTCACAACACAAAACTCAACAGGAAATCTCATAAGCTCCGTTAGTGTAAGAAAGAAAAACCACCACATAATGTACTGTAATGAACTAATTCTTTATTTATATTGGTGTTAAACCTACTGTATTCCAACTTCTCTATGGTTTATACCCCCTGATACTAGCCATAGATGCGTCAAAATAAGCAAACAACACACGAAACAGAATCTGTCAAAAACAGAACAATCTGTAGAAATCTGTAACTTTCGAATACTTCTGGAACTCTAAAACTCCTACCAAAATAGGAAGTCCTGGGAAATTTGTCTATTGATCTACTGCAAAACGAATCAACGCAAAAGCGCGTTTCTGTGATTTATTAAAATTATTCTCGTGCGTGCAAAAGTTTCTGTTTTTTAGCAGAACCAAATTAACTATCACCGTAGGTTATCCTATAGGTTCTACTCGGCACAAACACTAATTAAAACCCATGTTCAAGAATTCATCCGATTAACCAGTTAACTTGCCAATTAATCCCTACTCGTAGGGTCATCGAGTAGCCCATAAATCGATAAATCATCTGATTAATTGATTAAATGGATGATTAACTTGTCGATTAGCCGATTAATCCCCTACTCACCAGCCAACCGAGTAGCTACCAGTTAACGATTTCCTCAACAATGATTAAAACATAAAACCACATCTAAACAGAAGCTAGATGAAATATTTATTACTAAACAAAAGAGAAAATCAATGAACAAAAATAAAATTGGGTTGCCTCCCAACAAGCGCTATCGTTTAACGCCCCTAGCTAGGCATTAAGATTTCAATGATGCTCACGTGGAAGACAAGAATTGAAGCCCAAAGAGAGCATCATAAAACATGTGACAAACACTCTTAAGTCTAACATACTTCCTATGCATAGGAATATTGTAAGCAAACAATTTATCAAGGCAAGCAAAAACTAGCATATGCAAGGAAGAACAAAGAGATGATAGCAATCTCGACATGAAGAGAGGTAATTTAGTAACATGAAAATTTCTACAACCATATTTTCCTCTCTCATAATAATTACATGTAGGATCATAGGAAAATTCAACAAAATAGCTATCACATAACATATTCTCAACACGATCCACATGCATGTGAAGTTGGCACTCTTCCAACATAGTGGGATTATCATTAACTAAAGTCATGACCTCTCCAAACCCACTTTTATCAAAAATACCATAAGATTGAACATTCTCCAAATATGTGGGATCTAAAGTTGACACTCTTTCAAACCCACTTTCAATATTATTGCAAACACTATTATCAATCTCATATTCATCACGGGAGTTAAATAAATTTTCGAGATCAAAAGAAGAATCACCCTAATCATGATCATTGCAACAAGTAGTAGACATAGCAAAACTAGCATCCCCAAGCTTAGGGTTTTGCATATTATTAGCACAATTGACATCAAGAGAATTTATAGTAACATCATTGCAATCATGCTTTTCATTGAAGGAACAACCAAGTATGGGTGCAATAGCAACGATCTCATGTTTAACATAAGGAACTATAGCAAATTCATCTTCATAAAAATTGGCATCATGGCCACAAGAATAGCAAGCATCATGTTCATCAAGGGATATTGTAGCGACCAGACCTCAAACAGTCTGATCTTTGTGCATCAGTGTCATCCCTGGATCGGTAATGCTGACACGCATAGTACTTGAAGGATTTATAACAGAGTAGCAATCACACACTTATTACAATGAATGTCTCAAAAGAGAACTTATTAAAATAAATACGGCTTAAGGCCATCTAATAACGATAACAGCGGAAGGCTTGGAAGATAAAGCGAGTCCATCAACTCCAACGGCATCACAGAATGAAAGATCATGACCTAAGGCACCTTACTCGGCATCTGAAAATTCTGCAACATGAATGTTGCAGCCCGAAAACGGGTCAGCACATGGAATATGCTGGCAATGTAACAGTAATGAACAGAATAATGCTATCACTACATGCATATATGGCTGGTGGAAAGCTCTATGGTTACAATTTTGCATAAAGCTATTTTTTTCCTACAACAAAGGAATAAATTTTATTTAACTCATGGTGGTTGTTAAACATTGAGAAGGTTCCTCCAACTCAATCCCAATTAAGCATCATCATTAACCCAAGCAAATGAAATTAAGTAACATGATGAGATTCACATGATAATCCAAGAAACTTGATACTCAAAACGTCCATAATGGGGACACAGCTAACCATGATTAGTTTGTACGCTCTGCATAGGTTTGTGCACTTTTCCCCGCAAGACTCGATCGCCTCCGTTGGATTTCTCGCACTACAAGGTGTTTGAGAAATGGATGACCAAGATACAGTCTTTCAGAAGCATTAGCTCTTTACTTTGGGTAGACAGTACCAACCTACATCCTCTACATCTGCTAGTCTACCACTGAAAGAGGTCACACAACATACTCAACTATGCTAGAGCCCATAGTAGCTTGCGGCTGCTCACAGAAGTTTCTAGCATGAAAATAATCTCATGATCCCTTTGAGCCTGGGTGGCGGTCCATAGGAGAAATCACATGGTACCCCGGGATTTCCAAACATACAGGCAACACTGGGTTCCCCAAGTGCCTCAATCCACCCAGATGTTTATTAAAGTTGCCACCTTAAGTTGAACCATTAATTAACAATCTCACATCTGTCATGGATACACTCACCCAATCCATGCCTACAAGCATAGCATTAGCAATATAAGCAAACGTAGAAGTAACTCCCAAAGGTTTGATAATAAACAGGTAATAGGTTCTACCTCATCATCTACTTCCCAAAACCCACATGTTAAATCAGATCCTGACCATGTAATTGTTTGAGGATTTATCTAATGCAATAAAACTAGGTAGTAAAGAGGTATGATCAAAGTGTTACTTGCCTTGCTGATGATCCGTCAAACCTAGAGACTCATAGTCGCACGCTGCGCACTCCAGGTACTCTATCGCAAACAAAAAAGCACACAATTAGCACTCATCTAATGCACAGGTAAAACTCAAATAATAGATCTAACTAGAAAGTTCAACTTAAGAACTCCAGTATGCAAAAAGAATCAAATCAAACGAAGAAACGAAACTCAAACGGCAAAAGAAACAAGCTTCATTTACTAATCTGGACCTAAGTCAAAATTTACCGAAGCAAAAACCTCTTTGAGTTATTTTAATGGAAAGAGGGTTTTGAGACAAAACTCTAGGCGCTTGAATCGCCTGATTCCGATAAACGAGCGAAAAGTTATACTAAAACGAAAATCGGATCAGAAATCGCGATCGAAAATAATCATGAAAAACCCAAGAAAAAGAAAGACCGACGAGCAGGCTAACGAACGAACGTTCACTGTCTGCGGCTAAATGACGAAAACCGTTCATTAAAATGAACATACAGATGAACGTCCGCTAAATAAACTAAAACGAGAAAAACTGACGAACCGATCAAAAAAAATATAAACCGGGGTTTCCAAAAAAACCGTACGGGGCGGCGGGGTCCGACGAGGTCGGCGGCGGACGGCAGCATAGGCGGCGGGCGAGGCGACAGCGGCGAGCAACGGGATCGGCAGCGGCGCGGGGCGGCGGGGTCGGCGGCGGCGTGAGGCGGCGGCGGCGTGATCGGCGGCGACGACGACAGCTTAGGGTTAGGGTTTGGTGCACGGACAGCTGGGGTGGGCTGGGGCGCCAGGGCGACGGCTTATAAGGGCCGGCCCGAAGAGTCCAGGCCGGGTACGGCCCGAAGTCGGTTTCCTTTTTTTTGAAATAATTCTGACGTGCAGAAAAAGAAAGAAAAGAAATACTAAACGGACTCCAAAAATCCAGAAATAAATTTTCCCCGTCCTCTAAAAATAAGCCGGACAAGATGGACATTTATTTGGGCCTAAAATGCAATTGTGAAAAACGTGCATTTTTCCTAATTCAAATAAAATAGCGATAAAACTCCGAAATAAAATCTTATTTGATTTTAATATTAAATCTCCAATATTTCTTTATTTTGGGAAAATCATTTTATCCCCTCTCTTTTATTTTTATAAAAGAAATATACGAAGATAAAATAATTAAAATCAAATGATCCTATTTTCAAAAATATGAGAAAACTCAAATATGAAAATAACAAAATCCCCAACTCTCTCCATGGGTCCTTGAGTTGCGTAGAATTCCTAGGATCAAGCCAAAATGCAAATAAAATATGATATGCAATGATGATCTAATGTATAAATTCCAAATTGAAAATTTGGGATGTTACAAACCTACCCCCCTTAAGATGAATCTCGCCCTCGAGATTCGGGTTGGCTAGAAAATAGGTGAGGGTGGTCCTTCAGTAAGTCTTCCTCTCGCTCCCAGGTGGCTTCATCTTTGGAATGGTGGCTCCACTGAACTTTGCAAAACTTGATAACCTTGCTGCGTGTGAATCGGCTGGCAAACTCGAGAATCTTGACTGGTTTCTCCTCATAGGTCAAATCACTATCCAACTGAATCGCTTCCAATGGCACTGTATCTCTCAGAGGTATATCAGCCATCTCTGCGTGGAACTTCTTCAACTGGGAAACATGGAACACATCATGAACTCCTGACAATCCTTCAGGCAATTCCAACTTGTAAGCGACTTCTCCCATACATTCCAAAACTTTGTATGGTCCCACAAAACGCGGTGCTAACTTTCCCTTAACTCCAAAACACTTAACTCCTCGAATTGGGGATACTCGAAGATAAACTCGGTCTCCGACTTCATAAACTGTCTCCTTGCGTTTAGAATCTGCATAGCTCTTCTGCCTGGACTGGGCTACCTTGAGCCTATCGCGAATCAACTTAACCTTATTTTCAGACTCTTTAATCAAATATGGTCCAAACAACTGACGGTCTCCAACTTCATCCCACAACAACAGTGTCCTGCACCTCCTTCCATACAAAGCTTCAAAAGGGGCCATCTTCAAACTAGATTGGTAACTGTTGTTGTAAGAGAACTCTGCATAAGGAAAATTGTCATCCCAACTAGATCCATAATCTAGCGCACAAGCTCTCAACATGTCCTCCAAAATCTGATTGACTCTCTCGGTCTGTCCATCTGTTTGTGGATGAAAGGATGTATTAAACTCTAGCCTGGTACCCAAAGTTTCATGCAAATGATTCCAGAACTTTGAGGTAAACTGGGTTCCTCTATCTGATACAATGGTCCTCGGAACTCCATGCAGACATACGATCCTGGTCATGTATATCTTTGCCAACTTAGCACTGGTGTAAGTGGTCTTCACTGGGATGAAATGAGCTACCTTCGTCAAACGATTAACTACAACCCATATTGAGTCATAGCCTGAACGAGTCCTGGGCAATCCCGTGATAAAATCTATGCCTAGCTTATCCCACTTCCATTCGTGTATCGGCAATGGCTGTAGCAGTCCAGCTGGCTTCTGATGCTTTGCCTTCACTCTCTGACATACATCACAAACTGCTACATACTCCGCAATATCCTTCTTCATTCTGGTCCACCAGAAAGTGTCCTTAAAATCCAGATACATCTTGGTATTTCCTGGGTGAACCGAATACGGTGAATCACTACAAGAAATATGTCAACTTGTGACCTTGACTATTGGTCACTAAAAGGTCATTGTTTTTCATTTGCAACCTTTTTGTGACCAAAAACAGAAGGTCAAAAGCTGGCGGTCGTAAACTGACATTCACGACCTTCTCTGTGAGAAGGTCATAGACGTTTACGACCAAAACAGAAGGTTGTTGAACCCATGACCTCTCGTTTTGGTCACTAGCTGTCTGCCTAGGCCACATCGGATCCGACGTGGCATTCTGACGTGGCAAAATTGTGACCAATTCATAAGGTCGTTACTTAGAATCAGCCCGATCCATTTCGGTGCTTTAGATGGGCCGAGCCCATTAATTCAGCCTTTTTAATATTTTTCTTGTCATTTTTTCTTTGATTTCATGGGCCTAGCCCAACATTATAGCCTTTTTATTTTCTGGGCCATGGCCTTTTTGTCTCAACAATTCCAGATTTTTTTATAATTACATTTTTTTCTTGTTTTAAGATGGGTCAATTGAGATGGGTCCCAATTGTAAGTTCTGGTAATTGGTCCCGGTTGTCAAGTTCTAGTAAGCGGGTCCCAATTGTCAAGGTCATATTCTTCATATTTCAGTTTCATAGTAAATAAATAGCCAGTATTTAAATTGGCACA
Organism: Triticum dicoccoides; assembly: GCF_002162155.2. Taxonomy (NCBI): domain Eukaryota; kingdom Viridiplantae; phylum Streptophyta; class Magnoliopsida; order Poales; family Poaceae; genus Triticum; species Triticum dicoccoides. The sequence continues at coordinate 433,146,593 of NC_041393.1, read as the reverse complement.
AACAAAAAAGTACAAGTAGTACTTAAAATAACAGCAGCCAAATTCAGTATGGAGCTGCTACTCTATAAATAACACATAATATATCTTCAATCACTGTTTTACAAGCTCTATGTGTAACAACTACAGAATCAGTATGGAGCTCTATGTGTAACAGCTACAGAATTTACAAGCTCTATGTGTCTTCAATCTTCTTCAACATGGAGCTCCTTCGGTAGCGAGCACAAACTGGGCACCTGCAACATCACAGGAAGGCAATTTTAGTGCTCCATCAAAGAACCAAGTAAATTGCCCTCAATCATACAAACAAAGTAATACTATTGAAGAATAGGTTCAAATGAGAAGGCAGCATGAAACTAGTGATACAACAACATGCAGAAAACACTACAATGTAATACTGTTGTAAGTTCATATCAGCACAAAATTAGCACTATTATATAGAGCAAATGATATGCCCCCCTTTTAATAAAACTGTAGTGTATGCCAGTGACAGAACAAGGGATTGTAGTGTAGGCTAGTGACAAAACAAGGGATGGGACTAATATGATGTGCCAGATTGCCAGCAACAGTGCTTACATGCATCTTCATATAAACAGATTGTACTGAAGCTTACCATGATTTCAAAAGTAGGGGTTATCTAATCTTTTATGCCATCCTCCCAAAATTTGGCTAGATGATTCTGCAACTGTAGTTCTACCCAGCTGCTCAAAATATAAACATATAGATGAGTGCTTCTCACATGTCACCAGAGGTAAATAGCAATACACATAAGTGAATGAACAGGGGCATATTCTACAGCAAGATGAACCAATAGAGATATATCTTGTAGCCTACAACAATCAAGTTAGAAATCACATCCATTTCCTAATTAAACATCACCTAAATATATACATGCACTACTTCAGGAAATTTATGACTAGGAGATGTATTAATAGCAGATTACGAACTAATGTACTTATACTTGATCTAGTTGAATAAATGCAGATTAAGTTCTTGGTACAGCCAGCTCCAACTTAGGCTACTAGCTATTGGTAGAAAAACACACTGAGAGAGAGGGGGGAAGGAGATCCAGCGACAATATGACTACAGCAGACGACCCCGAGGGAAGATCAGTCACTCGACGCGGCATCAGCTTCGGGCACCTTCTTCTTGAAGATTTCTTCTTTGCCCCTGAAGAAGCATCCGCCAGCAGGCTCGGCGTGCCTACAATTTGCATCATCATGCATGCACAAGTGTGTCAGTTTCAACATAGTAAGCTAGCTTTATAAGGAAGAAAGGAACACTCCATCCATCCATCTGATGCAAATATTTGCACTAAAACTATGATGAACCTGCACCCAAAGTTATATCTCTAGGAGAGAGGGCCCCGCTTGTACAACAACAATACCAACTAACAAGAGCTAATTAATAATCCTACTATATACTAGCATAAAAACCGAACAAGTATTTCCACTTCAATCAAGTGTGGACAAGTAACTATTTAAGCAGGGACAGTTTCGCAGTCCAATATTGATGTTGCTAAGAAGCTGTAGAGTACAAAAAACAGATATCCTCATGTTATGGGTAAGAACCCAACAGTATACTGTGTTGATCATAATTTCAATAGTTCTAGACAAATATATCAACAGAAATCATATTAAACTGATGGAAGAATTTATTCCCAAATTACTTTTTGTTAGAAGCTAAACATTTATATCAAGCGTAGTATATGATGAACTAACCTTGTTATGACTAGCTGTGTTGTACTAGTATGCTAACATAACCCAGGACAGACGGACGTCACCAAGCCATGGTATTTTGGTTTGGCAACCAAAGCAAGCAGAATACTCCTATATGTATAGGAAGTTAAGAACTAGTACTAGACAGAGCATGGAAAACTGACACAATGTGTTGGTGCATTCAAGGTCAGTCTATCCGACAGTAGAAGAGTTTGAAAATGTGATTTTACATGCAATGGATGCACAGGCGCGCACATAGAAAGAGATGGAGAGAGAGATTGCTAGTTCAAAAATTCCCCAAAAAATCCCAAAAACTACTCCTAATGGACTGCTACAGCTATACTGCAAGAAGTTACAGCTATACTCCATGTACTGCTATCCAGGAGTATTCCAATTCATCTTTTAAAAAAAAATTCAAGCACTGACTGAAAAAGGAATGCAAAAGGATATGCAGTACCCAGCTGTACTCCAGTGGAGAGCATCTGCTCAAAAGAAAACAAAGATAATGGCTGAAAAAATTACTCCAGTTTACACTCCTCTTTTAGCAGTACAGATTATAGCTAATGCAACATCATGGGAGCTGATGTCCAGGAGTATTTGCAAATGATATAGCATTATGGAGTAGGATAACATGTTTTAGCAGTACAGGTTATAGAGTAAGCAAGCAAGCAAGCAATCATGGGAGCTAATGCTGCCAGTTAATATCAGCACATGACAAGACAAAAAGCACGACATCAACAGCATACTAACACCTAAACTGATACTAAATTGATGGATTCCCATCCATCCATGAGAGAATAAGGTGCCTTTGGCTGATAAAGAGAAGAGAACACTTCCTCTTGCTGGGATCAAACCTACACTCCCGGCCATCATGTACCTGCCAAAAGACCCATTCAGAATTCAGATCACACCTACACACGGCGAACCATTCAAATTCGAACCAACTCAAAGCAGAGCAGGCCTTGTGAAATATTTGTTTCCTAGAGGAGATATTAGTTTTGAACCTCACAATGTACAAAGATCACACCTACACTCATTGATTTCAAATGTACAAAGATTAGTTTAGAACATGAAGAGTCACATCATGGGCATGACTACAGAGACACACATCGCATGCATCAAACTGTGAGTCCAGGAAAACAATTCAGGGAATGAAGATGTAACCACGATCAGGCCAAACTTTAAATTACTGGGCAACTATCATAATCATCTATCAACTACGGTAGGAGCCAGCATAAGCAAAACTCTAGCAACGATTCTGGATAAAATACGCATTGATTCTCTGTATTTTCAGTTATTGTTTACTAGTACTAGTAAAAAATGGCTCCCTAAACACACCATTTTACCATGTACTAATACTGTAGACTAGCACGTCTAGTCGGGCGTGGTAACGATCAATCAATTGATTCGGCTTGGACGGGAAGAAAATAAAATGAAGGGAGAAATCAGAAATGATTCGTGAGTAGTACTGTGGAATTACCTTGCGGATGAACTTGGGTGCGCCGCTGCTGGCGCGACCGGGGTGGGAGAGCGACGAGGCCTCGAAGATGGTGACGTGGAGGTTTCCATGGAGCAAGATCTGAGCCATGGCGGCAACTGAAGGACTCCTCCGCGCACCTACTGGTCACCTGCCTGCACACAACCAGAGATGGCAGTTAGCTCCCGACACAAGGGGAAACAACAGAAAAGCGCGCGGACCTGTTGCGACCACCACCGGCAGTCAAAACCAGAGCGGCAGCAAGCAACAAACAGTAGCGCCCGCTCACAGACTACGCCCAGACCTCCATAGCCGCAACACAAGCGGAGACCAACCAGTGAAGAGAAGCAGAAACGCATCGCATCGATAGGCAGGGGCAAGTGGGGGACGCGAAACCGGCGGATCTGGCTGAGAGAGAAGTAGCACACACGCACGACACTGCCACCACCACCGCACTGAGCTTAAGCGGCAATTCATTGGTGTTATGGACCAAGGTGTGTGGCGGCGGCGATGTGGGAGAGGATTTGTCTCTGAACTGAATCAAATCGGGGTTGGGTTGGGTTGAGGAGCAAGGGAGGGAGGTCGTCGATGGTGATGGGGTTAAGGGAGGTTGCCGGTGGGGGTGGGGTTGGGTGTTGGCGGCGGGATTGGAGATGAACCAGGGGTGGGGAGGGCGCGAATCCGGAATCAATGCGGTGGATCTGGCTGCCGCCTCT
>NC_041393.1:433080333-433142351 GCF_002162155.2 Triticum dicoccoides | reverse complement strand
GGGGAGGGCGTAGGCCGGCGGAAGCGTCCGCAGCGATGTGGGTGGAAATCGGGACAGGAAGAAGGCATGGTGGAGGTGGGTGGCGGCTGCGCGAGGGGAGGGGAGGGGAGGGGAGAGGTGGATCCCTATGGTTAGCTATGCGAGAGAGAGGGGTTTGCTGTGTGAGAGACAGAGCGGAGGGGTGGATGGACAGATGGATGGATGGATGGATGGATGGGTGGATGTTTGCCATGTCACTGATCCATGCCACAACTGGTTCCACCAATCAGAATTATGCATTTTTTGTTTTTTCTCTTATAGTTTGTACCCTCTTATTTAGGCAAACATTTAACCTCTCGATGTTAGTTCAAATAAACCAATATTTTGTACGTGTGTGTATTTAGGGATGACAAACAATGTTGATTTGGGTGGTTTTCATTTTCTTTGCTCAAAAGAACCATTTTCCATTTTTTGAGTGACCAAAACGTGTTTTTTGTGAAGGAACTACCATACATTTGTAGCAAAATGGCACTAAATCATTTTTCTAAAATATTAGTCCATATTTAATGTATAATTGACCAAATGGTTGGGTGTCAAAAAAAATTATCCACCTCTGGTGAAAAAGACAAATTTCTGTCGATTTAGTAGGAAGCGTGTCAAATTTGAACTGTAGCTACCTCATAGTTTGCTCTTTATTTTTTCCAAAAATCATTTCTAGGTAAAAATGTATCTATTTAATCACACAAAGACCAAAAAAAATTCAAGATTTAACCACTAGCCAGGAACGGTAATTCCCGCCGTTTTGACCAAAATTTTGAAACGGGCATAAAAAATTCAAAAAAAATCAAAAAATTGGAAAACCTTCGCATTGTGTCATTATATGTGACCAAGTTTCCAGGAAAAATAATAAACTTGTAATATGGAAATTATTTTAAAAAAGTGTTCTAAAAAATGAGCTATCATGCGTGAAGATTCATGGCTTTCAAGCCAAATGATCAATCTTATGGCCACATTCATGGCATACTTTGTTCAAATAATATCATATTGTGCACAAGGGTACATCTTGGAATGGCAAACAATGTTGATTTGGGGAGTTTTCACTTTCACTGCACAAAAGAGCCATTTTCCATTTTTCGAGTGCCCCAAGTGAGGTTTTTTTGTGAAGGACCTACCAAATAATTCTTGCAAAACTGGACCAAATCATTTTTCTAAAATACTAGGCCATATTTAATGCACAATTGACCAAATGGTTTGGTGTAAAAAGTTTTGATCCACCTCTGATGAAAAAGACAAATTCTCGTCGATTTAGTTGGAAGCGGGTCAAATTTGAACTGCAGCTGCCTCATAGTTTGCTCTTTGTTTTTTCCAAAAATAATTTCTAGGTACATAAGTATCTATTTAATCAGAGAAACATCAATATTTTTCCAAGATTCAACCACTAGCTAGGAACGGTTAAGCCCGCCGTTTTGACCGCATTTTGAAACGGGCATAAAAAATTCAAAAAAATCAAAAAATTGGAAAACCTTCACATTGTGTCATTATATGTGACCAAGTTTCCAGGAAAAATAATAAACTTGTAATACGGAAATTATTTTAAAAAGTGTTCTAAAAAATGAGCTATCATGCGTGAAGATTCATGGCTTTCAAGCCAAATGATCAATCTTATGGCCACATTCATGGAATAGTTTGTTCAAATAATATTATATTGTGCGCAAGGGTGCATCTTGGAATGGCAAACAATGTTGATCTGGGGAGTTTTCACTTTCATTGCACAAAAGAGCAATTTTCCATTTTTCGAGTGCCCCAAGTGAGGTTTTTTTGTGAAGGACCTATGAAATAATTCTTGCAAAATTGAACCAAATCATTTTTCTAAAATACTAGGCCATATTTAATGCACAATTAACCAAATGGTTGGGTGTAAAAAGTTTTGATCCACCTCTGGTGAAAAAGACAAATTTCCACCGATTCAGCAGGAAACGGGTCAAATTTGAACTGTAGCTACCTCGTAGTTTGCTCTTTATTTTTTCCAAAAATTATTTATAGGTACATAAGTATCTATTTAATCAGACAAACACCAAACAAATTCCAAGATTCAACCACTAGCTAGGAATGGTCGTTCCCACCGTTTTGACCGCATTTTGAAACGGGCACAAAAAATTCAAAAAAATAAAGATATTGGAAAACCTTCGCATTGCGTCATTATAAGTGACCAAGTTACCAGAAAAAATCATAAACTTGTAATACATCGATTATTTTAAAAAAGTGTTCTCAGAAATGAGCTATCATGTGTGAAGATTCATGGCTTTCATGCCAAATGATCAATCTTATGGCCACATTCATGACATAGTTTGTTCAAATGACCTCATATCGTGCACAAGGGTGCATCTTGGAATGACAAACAATGTTTCCTAAGGAACTTTTCATTTTCTTTGGATGAAAAATTCATTTTCCATTTTTTCTAGTCCCCAAAATGAGTTTTTTTGTGAAGGACCTACCATATATTTGTTGCAAAATTGGACCTAATAAATTTTATAAAATACTTGGCCATATATAATGCACAATTGACAAAATGGTTGGGTGTCAAAAGTTTTGATCCACCTTTGGTGAAAAAGACAAATTCCCGTCAATTCAGTTGGAAGCGGGTCAAATTTGAACTGCAGGTGCCTCATAGTTTGCTCTTTATTTTTTCAAAAAATCATTTCTTGGTAAATAAGTATCGGTTTATTCATAAATACATGGTTTGATGGCGAGACATCGAGGTTTGGATGGTGGCCGAGGGCCCCAACTCTAGAGCGCATACGCTCGCATGCCGCTGCGTGGTCACCGCGTGACCGTGGCATTGCCATGCGTTCTGGGCGGCATAGGCATGTCTAGTGGGTTGGGCACTCCCCAGGTAGGTGTTAGGAACAAAATTATAACATAAGATTCTCATGAGGAGACCAAACTATGCTCAAACATGAATTAGCAGCCAAGTGTTTGATTAGCGGTATGGGAAATGCAAATGGCCAATGGGCATGAGTTTTGGCTGAGGATGATCATATACTAAGAAGAATGTCTTCACAAATTTTTAGGGAAATCAAGAATATATAAATAACACTTCATTCACAAAGTACTACTCTGAACAGAATAGGAAAATGAATATTGTTGAGTTATTTTTGAACTAGTCAAGGAAGGTTTTTGACATATTTGATGAAGATATGATCCAAACAATTTATGAGAATTTTATGGGAATTTTTGGAATAACAGAAATACAGGTTGCTTCACAACCTAGGGCAAAAATTGACACATGGACATGAAACATAGGCAAAACTGATGAGATGGCGCCTAGTCATCACAACCCACCACAATCTACAAGGCTATGACCATCTATATTGGTCATTAACAACTAGAAATAAGGCAGCGAACCAGCACTATTTGCTTTGTGACCATTTCGTGTAAGGAAATTACGACCTTTCTGACCAAAATGGTCGCAATGGTTTAGGGTTTGGAGCCCCCCGAACAGCTTTTCACCAATTGGTCTAAAATGGTCATAGATCTATGACCAATTCTTCCAGGGTCACTGACAGAAGGTCACTAGTTGACATATTTCTTGTAGTGAATCATGGGCCTCTTGCAGAATCAACTTCCTGATCTCCGGGTCATTAGGCACGTAAACGCGGTCCTCAAACCATAGGGTATTGTGCTCATCCTCACGAAATCCCTTAGCTTTTCCTTTGCTCATCTTCTCCTTTATCTCGGCAATCTCCTTGTCCGTCTTTTGAGATTCTTTGATCTTATCCATCAAAGTAGATTGAATCTCCAATGCTGCTACATAGCCTCTCGGAACTATCTCCAAACATAGCTCGCGAAGATCCTCGGCTAACTCCTTTGGTAACTCTCCGGTCATGAGGGTGTTGACATGGCTTTTGCGACTCAATGCATCGGCTACTACGTTAGCGTTTCCGGGGTGATAATGCAATCTCATATCATAATCCTTAATGAGCTCCAACCATCTCCTTTGCCTGAGATTCAACTCCTTCTGTGTGAAGATGTACTTCAAACTCTTGTGATCTGTGTACACCTCGCAATGATTTCCAATGAGAAAATGTCTCCATGTCTTCAACGCATGCACTACGGCTGCTAACTCCAAATCATGCATGGCATAATTTAACTCATGGGGCTTAAGTTGTCGCAAGGCATACGAAACAACTCTTCCCTCCTGCATAAGCACTGCTCCAAGTCCTCAAAGAGAAGCATCGCAATATACTTCATAATCCTTGTGCTGATCTGGCAGAATCAATACTGGTGATGTAACCAAACATTTCTTCAACTCCTAGAAACTGGCCTCACATTCCTCAGTCCGATTGAACTTGCTGTGCTTCTTCAACAACTCCGTCATGGGTTTGGCAATCTTCGAGAAATTCTCAATGAACCTTCGGTAGTATCCTGCAAGTCCAAGAAAACTCCGGATCTCTCCAACTGACATGGGGGCTTCCCAATTTGTCACAGTGACAACTTTGGTGGGGTCTACTGCTATTCCTTCTCTGGATATCACATGTCCGAGAAATCCCACTTCTTTCAACCAAACCTCACACTTGCTGAACTTGGCATATAGCTGATGTTCTCTGAGCTTCCCAAGTACCAAACACAAATGCACCTTATCCTCTTCTTCATTCTTCGAGTAGACCAAAATATTATCAATGAACACCATAACGAACTTATCCAAAAACTCCATAAACACCTTGTTCATCATGTTCATGAAATAGGCAGGTGCGTTAGTCAGACCAAAATGACATAACGGTATACTCATATAGCCCGTACCTTATGGTAAAAGTTGTCTTAGGTATATCCTGCTCTCGAATCTTCAGCTGGTGGTATCCTGATCGCAGATTGATCTTGGAAAATACTTTAGCTCCATGCAACTGGTCACACAGATCATTGATCATTGGCAGTGGGTACTTGTTCTTGATTGTTACTTCATTCAATCCTCGATAATCAACAACCATCCTCAATGATCCATCCTTCTTTTCCACTAGAAGCACTGGTGATCCCCAAGGTGACGAACTTGGGCGGATATAGCCTTTATCCAGTAACTCTTTAATCTGCTTCTTAATTTCCTCCAAATCCTTTGCGGGCATCATGTACGGTCTCTTAGATATTGGCCCTGTGCCTGGCAGAAGCTCAATCAAAAACTCAATGTCTCTGTCCGGTGGCAAGCCTAACAACTCTTCTGGAAATACATCGGGGAAATCCTTCACCACTGGTACTTCCTCCTGTACAACTCCTGATAAGGAATTTAGTTGAGTCCTCTTCGGCACATGCCGGGATACATACTTGATCCTTCTTCCTTCTGGGGTGGTAAGCAAAATCGACTTACTGGCGCATTCAATGTTCCCTCCATACTTCGATAACCAATCCATGCCTAATATCACATCTAGTCCTTGCAACTCCAATACTATTAGGTCTGAGGGAAACACGTAGTTACCAATCCTAAATGGTAACCGATCACTCCATAGACTAGCCATATACTCAGCTCTGGCGAGGTTACTAACATCGGTGACCTAAGGGCTTGGGTTGGCAATTTATACTTACCCACAAATCCCCTTGATATGTATGAATGTGATGCACCAGTATCAAAAAGAATGATTGTAGTAAATGACTTAACCAAAAACTTACCTATTACTGCATCTGGCTGGGCTTCATCCTCCTCCACGCTAACGTGGTTCACCTGTCCCTTGTTGAAAGGGTTAGGCTTCTTCCCAAAGCTTCCATTGCCATTTCCATTCTTTGCTTCAGGACATTCAGTAGCATAATGTCTAGTCTTCTGGCATTTGAAACAGGTATTGTGGCTTAGATCCCTCCTGGCTGGTGTTGACGGGTTGGCTCGATTCTGTCCGTTGCTTCCTCCATTCCCATTGCCATTCTTGGGGCCACTATGGTTGTGCGAACTTCCTCCATTATGATTGTGACCTCCATGGCATAACGTGCTAACTTACTAAAATCATCCACAAACCGGCCAACTGTACGTCCTCCTTGGCGCAAGTTGCGAAACTCACGCTTCTTCATGGCCATAGCTCCTGCTGAAACATGGGCAGTATGGAAAGCCTGCTGAAACTGGTCCCATGTGACAGTGTCGATGGGGTAAGTGGCTGTGAAATTCTCCCACCATGATGTTGCGGGTCCATCAAGCTGATGTGCGGCAAAACGCACTTTCTCCGCATCTGTGCATCTTGCAGTGGTCAACTCCCTTCCCATCTCACGGAGCCAATCATCTGCAACTATCGGCTCGGTGCTACTGGAGAACACCGGTGGATTCAGCCTCAAGAAACGGGCTAAGTGATCAACATGTGGTGGTGGTGGTGGGTTGTTGTTGTTATTGTTGTTGTTGTTTTTGTTGTTCCCCTTATTCTGATTCTGGACTAGTATCTGCATCAATGCATTCTGCTGCTGGATCAACTGAGTGAGCTCCGGTGGGAAAGCAAAACCATTGTCGCGTCTCGGAGGCATCTGAGGGTTTAGAAAGGATGAGAATACAGAATTGAATGAGGTCTAGAGAGAAAACACTACCCATATGCACATGAGACAAACACAAACAATATCACTTCAATCAAATCAAACAAGGGCATACATCGGTCTAACTATCGTTACAAAAGTGCTCGGACTATGCTATATACATGGGGGAATACTACTACTACTATGGTGGTTGACTAGAAAAATTGATCGGTCGAAGACTCCATGATATCTGCTCCAGCTTCATCAACAAAGTCATCATCACTATCATGAGGGTCTGAGTCGGTGTCATCGATGATGATGTAGTTCTCCGGGCAAGTGCAATCGTCGTCTTCTCCTCCTGGCGCGGGGAATCCCATGAACACTTTTAGCTTCTTCTTCAGGTCATCATTCTTCTCCACAGTGTCGTCATTTCCTCCTCATATCCATTACGTGTAGACTTGAGTTCTTCTTCCAGCTCTGTGATCTTGGTCATTGCCTTCTTCAAATCTATCATGCCTGCGCACATCTGGTTCTCGTGGCGACGAATGTGCTGGTTTAACTCCTGGATGAAAGCTGCAATTGATCTATCCTTCCTGGTGCTGATCATCTCCCATTGCTCATCTCGGCGCCCACAAATCTGGTAGATAGTATCCTTGAGATCCTTGTGGTAAACTTCTCCAATGCGTCCCATGGTAATGTGGGCTGCCATGCTCTTTCCTAGACTCCAGGTTGGTGCATCAAAGGAAAACTCTATGGGCTTAGTGACGAGCATGAACCTCCTTCCTGGAACTTGAACTTGAATCATCCAATGCACCTCTTCTGGTAAAGTGGCGATGTAGGTCCCGGTGAAGCTTGGTACTCCGATATTTAGGTATCTAGTGACTTCCTTCAAGTGGCGTCCAAAAGGGGTATCTTCATCTAGTTGCGTGAACTTGTTCCTTGCATCCGCCATCCTAAAGAGTAGAAAAAGGAGAGGAGTCAGAAATGAGAAGAGAGTAGTGATCTAGGGCTTTAGCTTAGTGGTCGTGTCCTACAGTCAGCGTGTGCTCTGATACAATCTTGTGGCGACCAGACCTCAAACAGTCTGATCTCTGTGCATCAGTGTCATCCCTGGATCGGTAATGCTGACACGAGTAGTACTTGAAGGATTTATAACAGAGTAGCAATCACACACTTATTACAACGCATGTCTCGAAAGAGAACTTATTACAATAAATATGGCTTAAGGCCATCTAATAACGATAACAACGGAAGGCTTGGAAGATAAAGCGAGTCCATCAACTCCAACGGCATCACTGAGTGAAAGATCACGACCTAAGGCACCTTACTCGTCATCTGAAAATTCTGCAACATGAACGTTGCAGCCCAAAAACGGGTCAACACATGGAATATGCTGGCAATGTAACACGTAGAGAGTAATGAACAGAATAATGCTATCACTACATGCATATATGGCTGGTGGGAACCTCTATGGTTACAGTTTTGCATAAAGCCAATTTTTCCCTACAACAAAGGAATAAATTTTATTTAACTATCATGGTGGTTGTTATACAGTGAGAAGGTTCCTCCAACACAATCCCAATTAAGCATCATCATTAACCCAAGCAAATTAAATTAAGTAACATGATGATATTCACATGATAATCCAAGAAACTCGATACTCAAAACGTCCATAACTGGGGACACGGCTAACCATGATTAGTTTGTACACTCTGCAGAGGTTTGCGCACTTTTCCCTGCAAGACACGATCACCTCCGTTGGATTTCTCGCACTACAAGGTGTTTGAGAAACGGATGACCGAGACACAGTCTTTCAGAAGCATACTCAACTATGCTAGAGCCCATAGTAGCTTGCGGCTGCACACGGAAGTTTCTAGCATGAATAATCTCATGATCCCTTTGAGCCTGGGTGGCGGTCCATAGGAGAATCACACGGTACCCCAGGATTTCCAAAAATATAGGCAACACTGGGTTCCCTAGGTGCCTCAATCCATCAAGATGTGTATTAAAGTTGCCACCTTAAGTTGAACCATTAATTAACAATCTCACATCTATCATGTATACACTCACCCAATCCACGTCTAGAAGCATAGCATTAGCAATATAAGCAAATGTAGAGATAACTCCCAAAGGTTTGATAATAAATAGGTAATAGGTTCTACCTCATCATCTACTTCCCAAAACCCACATGTTAAATTAGATCCTAACCATGCAATTGTTTGAGGATTGATCTAATGCAATAAAACTGGATAGTAAAGAGGTATGATCAAAGTGTTACTTGCCTTGCTGATGATCCGTGAAACCAAGAGAATCGTAGTAGCACGCTGCGCACTCCTGGTACTCTATCACAAACAAACAAGCACACAATAAGAACTCATCTAATGCATGGGTAAAACTCAAATAAGAGATCTAACCAGAAAGTTCAACTTAAGAACTCTGGTTTGCAAAAAGAATCAAATCAAACGAAGAAACAAAACTCAAACGGCAAAAGAAACAAGCTTCGTTTACTAATCTGGACCTAAGTCAAATTTTACAGCAGCAAAAAACTGTTTGAGTTAGTTAAATGGAAAGTGGGTTTCGAGACGTAACTCTAGGCACTTGAATCGCCTGATTCCGATAAACGAGCGAAAAGTTATACTAAAACGAAAATCGGATCAGAAATCGCGATCGAAAATAATCGCGAAAAACCCGAGAAAAAGAAAAACTGACGAACAGGCTAACGAACGAACGTTCGCTGTCTACAGCTAAACGACCAAAACCATTCGTTAAAACAATCGTACGGATAAACGTCTACTAAACAAACTAAAACGAGAAAAACCGACGAACCGATCAAAAAAAACCAGGGTTTCCTAAAAAAACAGTACGATTTTTTTGAAGAAAACCGCGGTGGCGGCGGGCTACCTCCGGTGGCGGGGTCTGGCGAGGTCGGCAGCGAACGGCGGCGTCGGCGGCGGGCAAGGCGACGACGGCGGGCGGCGGGATCGGCGGTGGCGCGGGGCGACGGCGGCGGCGGCGGGATCGGCGGCGGCGGCTTAGGGTTAGGGTTTGGGGCGCGGGCGGATGGGGTGGGCTGGGGCACCGGGGCGGCGGCTTATAAGGGCCAACCTGAAGAGTCCAGGCCGGGTACGGTCCGAAGTCGGTTTCCTTTTTATTTAAATAATTCCGATGTATAGAAAAAGAAAGAAAAGAAATACTAAACAGACTCCAAAAATCCCGAAATAAGTTTTCCCCGTCCTCTAAAAATAAGCCGGACAAGATGAACATTTATTTGGGCCTAAAATGCAATTTTGGAAAACACGCATTTTTCCTAATTCAAATAAAATAGCGATAAAACTCCGAAGTAAAATCTTATTTGATTTCAATATTAAATCTCCAATATTTCTTTATTTGGGAAAGTCATTTTATTCCCTCTCTTTTATTTTTATAAAAGAAATATACGAAGATAAAATAATTAAAATCAAATGATCCTATTTTCAAAAATTTGAGAAAACTCAAATATGAAAATAACGAAATTCCCAACTCTCTCCGTGGGTCCTTGAGTTGCGTAGAATTTCTAGGATCAAGCCAAAATGCAAATAAAATATGATATGCAATGATGATCTAATGTATAACATTCCAAATTGAAAATTTGGGATGTTACAGATATTTCAATCAAATCATCGGAATCATTATCTATAGATTCATGCATATCATTATTTTCTTCCAAAGCAACAGTCATTCTCTCAATAAATTCTTTGACATAGACATTAGGAGCATAGTTTTCTTAGCAATATTTAAGTATGTCAAAATTTTCAGATTCGTAGAGAGTAATATCATACTTTTCAATCAAAGAAGCAACTTCATAAGCACCCTTAAAAGCAACAAATTCTTCAATTTGTTCGATACATAGTAACTATAAACACCCTTTGCATTAGAAGATAAGATTTCATTTTCATTAAACTCACATATGTAGGGAAGGTGTTTTTAGGGTTCTTAGAGCAACAAGTAAAATCATAAATTTCACAAAGATTCCAAGCATAACACAACGATTTGTTTATTTGATCCCATATGAGTCTCCCTTTTTCAGACAAACGGTGACACACAAAATGAGCATGCTTATCTAAAGATTTCCCATCAACTAGGCTAGTTAGGGTTTAAGCACGACCGCACAAGGATCGAAGATGATCGAAGTAGAATAGTTTAAGTGGATCCATATCAATAGATTTTTAGCAAGCAAAGATGCAAGCACGTGGAAGGCACATGGAGGCACAAGCAAACATAAGATCGAATGAAAGAAGGGCGAATAAAACGGCAAGGGTGAAGTGGGGGATAGGAAAACGAGAGGCAAATGGAAAATAATGTAATGTGAGGGTGATGAGTTTGTGATGGGTACTTGGTATGTCTTGACTTGAGCGAAGACCTCCCCGGCAACGGCGCCAGAAATCCTTCTTGCTACCTCTTGAGCACTGTGTTGGTTTTCCCTTGAAGAGGAAAGGGTGATGCAGCAAAGTAGCATAAGTATTTCCTAAGTTTGTGAGAACCAAGGTATCAATTAAGTAGGAGGCTCCTCAAAAGTCCCACGCACCTACACAAACAAACAAGAACCTCGCAACCAACGTGATAAAGGGGTTGTCAATTCCTTCACGAAACTTACGAAAGTGAGATCTAATAGAGATAATAAGATAAGATAATATTTTAGTTATTTTTATGATATAGATTGGAAAATAAAAGATGCAAATAAAATGAGATGGGAAACTTTATATGATAAAAAATAGACCCGGGGGCCATAGGTTTCACTAGTGGCTTCTCTCAAGATAGCATAAGTATTACGGTGGGTGAACAAATTACTATCGAGCAATTGATAGAAAAGTGCATACTTATGAGAATATCTAGGCATGATCATGTATATAGGCATCACGTCCGTGACAAGTAGACCGACTCCTGCCTCCATCTAGTACTATTACTCCACACATCGACCGACTCCTGCTTGCATCTAGAGTATTAAGTTCATGAAGAACAGAGTAACGCATTAAGAAATATGACATGATGTAGAGGGATAAACTAAGCAATATGATATAAACCCCATCTTTTTCTCCTCGATGGCAACAATACAATATGTGCCTTGCTGCCCCTGCTGTCACTGGGAAAGGACACTGCAAGATTGAACCCAAAGCTAAGCACTTCTCCTATTGCAAGAAAGATCAATCTAGTAGGCCAAACCAAACTGATATTTCGAAGAGACTTGCAAAGATAACCAATCACACATAAAATAATTCAGAGGAGATTCAAATATTTCTCATAGATAAACTTGATCATAAACCCACAATTCATCGGATCTCGACAAACACACCGCAAAAAGAGTTACATCGAATAGATCTCCAAGAAGATCGAGGAGAACTTTCTATTGAGATTCAAAGAGAGAGAAGAAGCCATCTAGATAACAACTATGGACCCGAAGGTCTATGGTAAACTACTCACAACTCATCGGAGAGGCCTTGGAGATGATGTAGAGGCCCTCCATGGTCGATTCCCCCTCCGGCGGAGCGCCCGTGAAGGCTCCAAGAAGGGATCTCACGGATACAGAAGGTTGTGGTAGTGGAAATAGGTTTTCGTGGTGCTCCTGGATGTGTTCAGGGTACGCGGATATATATAGGAGGAAGAAGTATGTTGGTTGAGCCACGAGGGGCCCATGAGCGTGGGGGGCGTGCCCACCCCCTTAGGGCATGCCGGGCACCCTCGTGGCCGCCTTGTTTGTTGCTTGACGTCCACTCCAAGTCTCCTGGATTCTGTTTGTTCCGAAAATATCGCTCCCGAAGGTTTCATTCCGTTTGGACTCTGTTTGATATTCCTTTTCTTTGAAACACTGAAATAGGCAAAAAAACAGCAATTCGGGGTGGGCCTCCGGTTAGTAGGTTAGTCCCAAAAATGATATAAAAGTGTAAAGTAAAGCCCATAAACATCCAAAACGGGTAATATAATAGCATGGAACAATCAAAAATTATAGATACGTTGGAGACGTATCAAGCATGCCCAAGCTTAATTCCTGCTCGTCCTCGAGTAGGTAAATGATAAAATCAGAATTTTTGATGTGGAATTCTACCTAGCATATTTGTCAATCTAATTTTCTTTATTGTGGCATGAATGTTCAGATCCAAATGATTCAAAAAAAAGTTCATATTGACATAAGAAATAGTAATACTTCAAGCATACTAACTAAGCAATCATGTCTTCTCAAAATAACATGGCTAAAGAAAGTTCATCCCTACAAAATCATATAGTTAGGCTATGTTTCATTTTCATCACACAAAATACTCCCATAAAGAACCACCCCAGTTTCAGCCAAGCAATTGGTTCATACTTTTTAACGCGCTTCAGCTTTTTTTCAACTCTCACGCAATACATGAGCGTGAGCCATGGATATAGCACTATGGGTGGAATAGAATATGATGATGGAGGTTGTGTGGAGAAGACAAAAAAGGAGAAAGTCTCATATTGATGAGGCTAATCAACGGGCTATGGAGATGCCCATCAATTGATGTCAACATGAGGAGTAGGGATTGCCATGCAACGGATGCACTAGAGCTATAAATGTATGAAAGCTCAACGAAAGAAACTAAGTCGGTGTGCATCCAACTTGCTTGCTCACGAAGACCTAGGGCATTTCGAGGAAGCCCATCGTTGGAATATACAAGCCAAGTTCCATAATGAAAAATTCCCACTAGTATATGAAAGTGACAACATAAGAGCTATATGAAGAAAATGGTGCTACTTTGAAGCACAAGTGTGGAAACGGATAGTAACATTGTCCCTGTTTTTTATTTTCTTTTTTTGGGCCTTTCTTTTTTTCTTTTTGGCCTTTCTCTTTTTTTTTCTTTGGCCTTTCTTTTTCTTTTCGTTTTTGGCCTTTCTTTTTTTATAAGGGACAATGCTCTAATAATGATGATCATCACACTTCTATTTATTTACAACTCATGAATTACAACTCAAAACTAGAACAAGATATGACTCTATATGAATGCCTCCGACGGTGTACCGGGATGGGCAATGAATCAAGAGTGACATGTATGAAAAATTATTCATGTTGGCTTTGACACAAATACAATGTCAACTACATGATCATGCAAGGCAATATGACAATGATGATGCGTGTCATGATAAACGGAACGGTGGAAAGTTGCATGGCAATATATCTTGGAATGACTATGGAAATTCCATAATAGGTAGGTATGGTGGCTGTTTTGAGGAATATATAAGGAGGTTTATGTGTGATAGAGCGTATCGTCTCCAGGGGTTTGGATGCACTGGCGAAGTTTGCACCAACTCTCAAGGTGAGAAAGGGCAATGCACGGTACCGAAGAGGCTAGCAATGATGGAAAGGTAAAACTGCGTATAATCCATGGACTCACATTAGTCATAAAGAACTCATATACTTATTGGAAAAGTTTTATTAGCCCTCGAATCCAAGTAATACTACGCATGCTCCTAGGGGGGGGGGTTGGTAGGAGTTAACCATCGCGCGCCCCCGACCTCCACACAAGGGAAGGCAATCAAAAGAGCACTCCATGCAATAAATTTGTTACACAACTTTTACCATTCGTGCATGCTACGGGACTTGCCAACTTCAACACAAGAATTCTTTAAATTCACAATTACCCAACTAGCATGACTCTAATATCACCACCTCTATATCTCAAACAATTATCAAGCATCAAATTGATCATAGCATCCAATTCACTTTCTATGATAGTTTTTATTATACCCAACTTGGATGCCCATCATTCAAGGACCAATTTTATAACCATAGCAAATACCATGCTGTTCTAAAAGACTCTCAAAATGATATAAGTGAAGCATGAGAGATCAACAATTTCTACAAAATCAAACCACCGCCGTGCTCTAGAAGATATAAGTGAAGCACTAGAGTAAAATTATCTAGCTCAAAAGATATAAGTGAAGCACATAGAGTATTCTAATAAATTCCAAATCATGTCGGTCTCGCCCAAAAGGTGTGTACAGCAAGGATTATTGTGGTAAACTAAAAAGCAAAGACTCATATCATAAAAGATGCTCCAAGCAAAACAAATATCATGTGGTGAATAAAAATATAGCTCCAAGTAAAATTACCGATAAATGAAGACGAAAGAGGGGATGCCTTCCAGGGCATCCCCAAGCTTAGGCTTTTGGTTGTACTTGGATTATCTTGGGGTGCCATGGGCATCCCCAAGCTTAGGCTCTTGCCACTCCTTATTCCATAGTCCATCAAATCTTTACCCAAAACTTGAAAACTTCACAACACAAAACTCAATAGGAAATCTCATAAGCTCCGTTAGTGTAAGAAAGAAAAACCACCACATAAGGTACTATAATGAACTCATTCCTTATTTATATTGGTGTTAAACCTACTATATTCCAACTTATCTATGGTTCATACCCCCCGATACTAGCCATAGATGCATCAAAATAAGCAAACAACACATGAAAAACGGAATCTGTCAAAAACAGAACAGTCTCTAGCAATATGCAACTTTTGAATACTTCTGGAACTCTAAAACTCCTAGCAAAATAGGAAGTCCTGGGAAATTTGTCTACTGATCTACTTCTAAAATAATCAACACAAAATCACGTGTATGTTATTTATTACAATTATTCTTGTGCGTGCAAAAGTTTCTGTTTTTCAGCAGAATCAAATTAACTATCACTGTAGGTTATCCTATAGGTTCTACTTGGCACAAACACTAACTAAAACATAAAACCACATCTAAACAGAAGCTAGATGAAATATTTATTATTAAACAGAAGCAAAAAATCAAAGAACAAAAATAAAATTGGGTTGCCTTCCAACAAGCGCTATCGTTTAATGCCCCTATTTAGGCATTGAGATTTCAATAATGCTCCGTGAAAGAAAAGAATTGAAGCACAAAGAGAGCATCATAAAACATGTGACTAACACACTTAAGTCTAACATACTTCTATGCATAGGCATCTTGTAAGCAAACAAATTATCAAGGCAAGCAAAAACTAGCATATGCAAGGAAAAACAAAGAGATGATAGCAATCTCAACATGAAGTGAGGTAATTTAGTAACATGAAAAATTCTACAACCATATTTTCCTGGAGTTAAATATGGCGTCTGTGGAGTGGGTTGAGTGCAGTGGACGAAGTCGTCGACGGGCGCGTTGTACGGTGCTTTCGGTGAGGCGGATCTGTTGCAACAAACGAGGGCTTGTATGAAGGGCCAGCGATGGGGCGGATGAGGGACTCAGTGAAGGGCCTACATTGTGGTGGACGAGGGCGCCGGTTAAGCAGATCCGGTGCGGTGGACCATGATGGCAGTCAAGGAGATCTAGAGAGGTGTACAAGCCAGTCGCTGAAGCAGCTCCGGTGAAGTGGTGAGTTGGCAGTTGAGGGTTCCAAGGTGCGGAAGGTAGATCCAGCGGGGTGTGAGGTCCACCGCTACGACGGAGGACTAGATTTGGCGGCTTGCCGTGGTTGGGGGGTGGGGAGGGGAAGGGGAGGGGCTCTGTGGAAGTATGTTGGGGGCAAAGAGGGGAAAACAATGGAGTTACTAAAGCAGCCATTTTCCATTCATGTGGCAAGGGTAAAACAGGAATATTGCATGGCCAAACTTTCGGGCGCGAGATATTTCGATGTGAGCGGGAATTTTGAAAGCTTTTGGCACCTGAAATTATATTATGCTCTTGTACAACCGACTATGATATCATGGACGAGAATTTGTTTGTTTTGCACGCAAAAAAGTGCAAGTTTTGAAAATCAGTGTCTCCAACTTGAAACTTAGATTGTCCATTCAATTCAAATATGGATGATTGAGCTAGTACAAGCAAATACCATCATACGCACCAATTCAAATGAAATTACAAATGTGTTTATCCTAAATATGATGACAAAAGCAAAAATGTGTATGTGTATGAATAAAGTGGATGATTATAAAGTTTGAACATGCCCGTATGTGTATACCTCTAGGTTTGATATATGAATTTGAAATCATGAAATCCTGGGTTAAAAATGTACCTCTGTTTAAATGAATTACAAAAGCTAATGATGGAGTCAAATTCCAAAATTCCAATCTTAGGTTTGTAATTCTGGTACATCAAGGTATATCACGCAGTTCAAAAGTATCGTTATCTCATAGTCCAAACTGTGAAACAAATTGATCAACTATGAGTGCACACACTATTGACCATATATATATATATCTCAATTACGCTAAATCCCTCAAATATAGACACCTCGCTCTTTATCTCAAGCCACCCCCCCCCCACACAGAAGTCGTTCTCTCCCCCAGACACCAACACACGAGCACATTAACACCCCTCTCTCTTATAAAGTCCATACCCGAATATAGGTCTCTATCACTTTGTCTCTCGGGCATGCACACATCTCTTCCCCCGCTCTCTAGGTCTCCCGGCATCTCTCTTTCCCAAGCACACGCACTATGTAGAGTGTATCTTTCCCATACACACAAAACGTCACCCCCAAACGTCTATTTCCCTAGTTATGTGGTTCTCACACAATCACCTCACATACCACCCCGACTACAAACAAGCACACTTTGTCGCCTTGTGCACCACTCTCCTCTTTCTATCTCTCTCACATGCGGACCCGCCCCAGCTCCTTCCCTGTATACATATATGTCGTGACTCTTTCCATAGCTCCCTAATGTATCATCGTTCTCAATCTCTCACATTATTCTCTACACCATCTATTATAGATCTCTCATGAAGTCCCTATCACACACACGATGACTCGCTTCCCTTGTGTCTCCATACATAGGCCAATTTCGAACAACATCAACATTGTCTCCCTATCTATACGCCATTTATGGACACAAACAACCCTCTCTCGCCCCCTCTCTTCCTCTCTCTCACTCTCCGTCGCTACCTCTCTCTCTCTCTCTCACACCCCTCTCCCACACACACCCTCGATGTCTCTTCCTAATAGGCTGCTCCCCCGCCCGCACCCATGCTATCCCGCTACTACACATGTCACAACATTCCCCCTTCCCTTATACTAGGTTTACATCATTAGTGGTCTCTCTACTCCACATACACACACTCCCTCTCACACACAAACGCGCGCACAAACACACACAGACACGCACAAACAACCATTTATCTGGATCCTCATCTCTCCCCATGTCCGCATGTGTATCTCACACAGTCACTCTCCGATTATGTATATGTGTCTCCATGTTACACAACACAAAGCGCCATGTACATGTCTCTCTCTATCCACCACACACATTGACACAAAGAATCTTTTATCATTGCCTCAGTCTCTAGACATATCACACACGCACACTGTGTCTCTCTCTCGCGCAAACACGCTCAACAAGGGTTTCCCCGTGAATAACTTACCATCTATTCATCAATAGTCGTGGCAGTACGGCGAACACAAGACGTGAAAAAGAATAAATCTACACGTGCTTAGACCACCTAGTATGACTACTAGGACTAGAGCAAGCCAAAAAGCGCGACGCCGTCACCCCCTCCTTATCGACGACGAGGGAAAACCTTTGTTTTACACAGTCGAGAAGTCATTGTGCTAAGGCCCCACATGTTGAGGCATTGAATAGAATGTAGATGCTAGTTTACGGAAACAAGTATCGATAATACGTTTGTATCTCCATACTTATATTTCTTCCCTTATAAAAAAACTGAGTTGGTGATGATGGTACGCGTGCCATCTTGCAATATAGACCTTCCGATCTATATCTGACGGTTGGAAATTAAACTAAAAGATACCGGCACCTCTCTCCACATTTGCAGACAAGGGCTTCCCTCGTTCATCCTTATCTCCAACAACCTCATTGTTGAGCAACTAAGAAAGGAAGCCTCTGGAAAAAACTGTCCTGGTGACCGTTACCGGCGTCGTCAATCCCCATGCCTCCGCTCAGTCTGACCACCAATCACCACCACGCCCCACTCCTCTTCACCTTATCTCCTATTTCTCGAGATATCATTAGTTTTTACACATGGGACTACTTCCGCATGGGTCAATCACAACAAGTGTTTTACAAAAAAATGCATCTTGATGTTCCGTGCAATGCACGAATCTTGTAGTACTCCTACAGAAGACTAAGTTGGTGATGATGGTGTGTCTGCCATCCGTCGTTTTTGACCATTAGATCTACATCTAAGGACTGTGAGGTAAGTTGTTGCCTTTTCTCACCAACATCCCACTTCTCTACCAATTTGCAGAAAAAACCCATAATTAGTGTCTTATAACCAACCACATCCCTCCCTCACCTCACCAAAATAGCCCAAGGAATATATTCTAACTGAAACATAATATATCTCTAGTGATATATGTATATCAAAATTAGAGTGTTTTGTATCAAGTTTGTGAATAAGAATTATTATAATTATGATCCGTTGCAACGCACATGAACATTGCTAGTATTTCCAACCATGCAAAAAAAATTCCTAGTATTTCCATAGTTTTGAGTTTTCCATCAAGATATTAGTCACTCATGGTTGATATTTACTTTCAATCATGTACACATATGCATTATGTCACTAGCCTTGCTTATTGGCTTCCAAAGCTTAACTTTCACTCCTACTTACAATATGTAGAGTATTTAACAAAAAACTACCACTTTCAACCAGCCCTAGGAAGAATCTATTATACAAAAAAAAAGCAAAAACATACCCAAAATTTCTTAATCCACGCCAAAAACTACTACCTAGTGCCGATTAGGCTCGTTTAAACCCGTTTATGACAGGGTTGGCCCACACGTCCATGCTGAGAGGCAGCTCAAACCAACACATTTTGTTTGACCGTTGACACGAGGGACCCACATCTGACCTTCTATCATGTTATTCCTCCTCAAATCATTATTTTTCCTGAACATTACTTCAAACAGTACTGATGCGTGTTCGTCAGGTGCTGGTGATGAGCGAGTTGGCCGCCGCTCCGCCAGACGGGCCGGACGCCGCACTGGCCTCCGCACGGGTTGGCAAGCTGGCCCGAGGGTGACTCACGAGCGAGCAAGCCGCTGCATTGGCCTACACTCGAGCCAGATGGCTGGCCTTAGCGTGGCGTGCGCGAGCAAGCCACCACGCACCAGCTAGCAAACCTTGTAGATAATCAGCTGGACGGAGCTATCTTGGCTAGCTAGCAGCTGCGAGCATCGGACAGAGCTGACATCCGGGCTGCCGCAATATGGGCTCCGCACTGCCGGCGGTTTTGACCTCGCTTTTTGCCGGTGGCGGTAGCTGCATCCCATGGCCGAGGATGACTAGGTGGACAGGCCGGAGGTAGGAGGTCACTCGGGGATTTTTGTGCAGACTGACATGTAGGTTCCACAAGTTATAACGCCTAACTTCCTGGTTGAATAGAAGGCGTTGACTTAATGGGCGACATGGGGTGAAACGTGCCTATAACGGCTTTGTAGAGTAGTCGTTTCTTGGTAGGGCTGGTTGGTAAGGGCATGTACAATGGTTGATAAGGTATTCTTATCTTAAGTCTACCACGTATGCAAGTGGTAGTAGTTTCTTGGCATTATTAGTGGTTTCTTGTAAGGAACAATGTACTACTAGCGACAAAAGGCGATTCTAGGTTGTGTTGTACTCCAACGAGTACTACCAGTGGTCGCAGGATTGTATACCTTGTTTTGTGTGTTCGATCCCGGCCAAACACATAGTGGCCTTTTTTTAAATAGTAACTTCACTGGGTAGTTTGAGTTTTGAAGTCAAACGGACGTGCGGCACCACAATCTGGGTGCACTAGATATTCTAGCCACGTGAATGGGTTTTCCTTCCCATCATCTCATGGCTCGCGTGCTCGCCCTAGCCGCACCTCGCTTGCAACTTCCTCATCAACTAGTAGCATATTTAAACTAGCACCTCCCAATTAAGCCCGAGGAGCCGGAAAAAGCCTGGTGGGGCATTGGGAACTGTGCAATATGGCTCTGTACGTAAAGTGCTCTACTACTACTCTATAGCTTGTGCGTTGCATGCTTGGACTTCACTCCATTATCAGCTCTATAATAGAAATTCCTCTTGATGATTTTTTTTAAATGGAGGCAAAAGCTTTGCCTCATCTCATTCATAAAGAAGGAACTAAGAACAAAGTTTGAAGAGATCCATTACACCTCCACAAATGGAAGTGAAAAGCCTAGTCTCGCTGTATCAAATAACTCAAATGTTCTGCCCCCCCCTCCAGTAACCGTCGCTGATAAACAGGCTACTAGTGTGTGCGTGAGAGGAGCGACTGAGTAGGCTAGCTACGTGAGAGGAGGGGCTGAATAGAGCACCGACAGTACCCACTAGGCCACTACGCATGTGTACTTTCCCTGCATTGATAGTATAGCGATGGTTCTAGAGAACAGTAGTACCCTCCACTTCCAACTATAGCTCCTTGGCCCTGAGATTCAAGAGTTCAAAACTAGTGTACTATACTAGAAGTACAGTACACCGCACTACTAGTTGAGAAAGTAGTACTCATACTGCTACAGTATGAGTACGTACTCCTCCGTCCCATAATATAAGACGTTTTTTTACACTAGTTGGCGTGTACAAAAAATAGCAAAAAACATACCCAAAATTTCTTAATCCACGCCAAAAACTACTACCTAGTGCCAAAAAAATTCTTACTAGTGCTATTATTTACAGTATAATGCAATCCCATAACGTCCCATAATGCTAGTAGTAGTAAAGAATAGCCTCACCCCTTCGCTAAGGAACGATTTACAGTTGGAAGGGACGAGGCCATTTGGTTACTACGCTCTTATCTCCTCCTCGCAAGTTCCCCTCCCCCCGAAGAGAAGGCAGTTCGTTGCTGCTCCCATGGATTCGCGAGGTGGTTCTCCTCCTCGTCGGGGCTGGGAGACCTTGGACGATGATCCTCTGGGATAAATCGCACGCCGCTCCGATGTCCTCACCGCGGCAAGACTCGGTGCTTCCTGCACCAACTTTTTCAAGACGGTGCTTAAATAGGCTTGGGAAAAGGCCATGCTTGTTGGTCTTCCATGCATCCTCGAGGAGAAGGTTCTTCTATGGGACAATCCTTCGAACAGTCCACCACTCCCCGACCATGGTTGCACATTGACTCCGCTAGAGTTGCCGACGTTGAGAGGTAGTTGGATTTTCTCCGATGAGCAGGTCAGTAATGGAGTTTGATCATGTAGTACTTAGTTATTCCATTTCCATCCCGTAATTTCTCCGCTGCCCACTGTCTTATATATAGGTGTGGGTCGGTGCCAATGAAGATTGGCTTGCATACCTCCAGCCGGATACCACCATTATTTTGCACAACATCCATAGCAGTGCGGTCGTTCCCGTAGACACCTTATCCACCATTGGGATCGGCCTTCTGGACTGGCTGGGCTTGAATACGTATGATGATGCCTACATAGGATTGAAGAAGATAGCAATTGCGGCACCGCCGACAAAGCGACGTGGCTACGATGATTACTATCTCATTGCGGTGTTCGACATAAGGATTGCCATCAATGCAAGAGGTAGTAACGGCAAAGGTTGGTGCATGTTGGCGGTGACAGATTTGTACCCATATAATAATCCGGTTATTTTACTTCCTCTATACCGGAGTACTATTATTTGCTGCACAGTATTACTGACCGCCATATTTGAGCACAACATTATTATGCGTGGACCTTGACTATGTACGTCACCATGTGTCCAGATTTGAGATGCCACGTGTACCAGATGAACGGCGCCGAGTTCGACCCCCGTGATGCTACATGGGTGCCGAGGAACACTCTTGGAGAGTACTCACTTTTCATTGGGGACATCTACCGCATTGTGAAGTGGATGCCACCTTCCGTGGACAACACTGAATGCCTGCCATTCATGAAGCATGGTTGTGTCTTCAGTGCGCACCGCCGGATGAACGACACGCTGGGACACGCTATCCCTGATTTATGCCGCTTCAGCTTGGATGAGTCTCCATCGTGTGGAACCGGACTAGAAAGCTGGGACAATGATTCCCGTTGCCCACCGCTATGGATCGTGCCATCCATGAAGAACAACTGGGATTGGAACCTAGAGGAGGACATGTAGCCCATCTACAACATGTAAGTGGAGTACGGTAAATTGTGAACGGTAGCGCTGTGAATATATGTAGACTAGTCGTGCACAAATGTATCACATGAATTGGAGATGGACTTGTGTGGCATACTGACATTTTTCCTTTAGAATTTATTACTAGTAAATGTGTTATGTGTACGTGCAACTTGTGTGGTTGTTGCACGGGCTCCAACACACTCTTTGAGAAAAAAAGGTGGCATAGCTTTGGATATAGGTGACATGGCGGCATCATACAGTAGGTTTGTTTGCTATAGTTGTAGTATACTCCTACTAGGACAACGACTCCTATAAAACCTTGCGCTTGGCTCTTTGCCTCTTTGGGAGGTTCAACAGTTCGTAGTCGTGTGAACCTTGCACTTGGCTCTTCGCCTCTTCGGAAGGTCCAACAATGATGATACTACAGTACAATATGCTTCTCGCAATCTGACACCGATTGAAATGTTGCACATCCATCGCGAGGGCGAGGTCGAGGGAGAGGGAGAGGGAGAGGGCGCTGTAGTCAAAACCCTCTCCTCGTCCTGCGAGCCACCGCGCGCGTGGGCGAGGGAGAGGCGTAGTAAGCAAGCTTTTCCTCGTTCGGCGAGTTGATGGGACACATCAAAGCAGTACTAGTACTAGTCCATACTGCATACTTTCCAGTTAATATGGCTTAATTTGAAACGAGAAAAATACACTGGCGGTCAACGTATGTAACAAGACGCTCTTTACGGTCACAATATATAGTTTTGCGGTGATTATACGATCACTAGCTCATCGTAGAGCAGCGTATTGCACCCTACTGATCGGCCACATACTCGAGGTGGCACTTTGTTAACTGGTTAAATTGTCATCTGGTTTCTGGGTCCCACCTATCAGTTGGTAGAGCAAAGAAATCAGTTAAACAAAACTTTACGCAGGCGCGACAGGAGTCCAACCCTTGCGGCGAACCACCCTGGCTGTGTATGTCAGTGCATGCATGTGTACTCCCTCGGTCTTCCAACAAAGAGTGTACACTGGCTAAAAAACAAAGAGTGTAGTACATCTACACTTCCAATGCATTTAGCCTTTAATCTAAATCAATATTGATTGACTAATGCACCAACTTGTGCTCTAGGTATTGGCTACATGTATATCCTTAATTACAACATGCAACAACCTTCATTTAATCTTCTTCTCTCAATGGTCACATGCACACATAAGTCTGCTACTTTTGGGCGTTAATTATGCCCCGGTCAATGTGTAAATCTCTAAATGTACAGTATTTCACGGACGTAGGGAGTAGGTTGAGCACTTGAGTGTGAGTGTGTGTGTTGCGTCGTGTGATGTGTGCTGCATGGGTGCGTGAGTGCTGCGTGCGTCCATGTGTACGTGTGAGTGTTGCATGTTGCATGCATGCATGCAGGCATGAGGCTTACTCCCTACCATTGACATGTTCATATTTCAAGCTTCCTCTGTTCCGTCCATATGGTGATACTCCCTCTGTTCCCAAATACGGAGTAAAATCCTCCCTCTGTTCCCAAATACAGAGTATTTGTCTTTCTAGAGATTTCAACAAGTGACTACGTACGGAGCAAAATGAGTGAAGTGGGCGTAGAGGCATAGGGCTACTATAGATAGGAAGTCTTCGCGATCCATTATTCCCCATTTCGGTCAGAGAGAACTATTCAACTAGTCTTCGTAGTGAAGTGACAATACACGCTGCAGAAGATGGGACACTTAATTAATAAGCTGAACCAACATGTTGGTGTTACTAAATCAGCCTTACCCAGTACCGCCATCATGTTTGCCGGTAGAGCACGCTTTCGCAAATACGCCTACACACCTCCATCCTCCATTAACTGACATATGGGCCCTCATGAGGTAGACCCACATGTCATTGGTGTAACTATTTACACTTCGAAGGACGGTATATCCTGGTAGTAGTACTAGTAGAATTGAGATTTAATGCACTTTCTTCCCCGTCTTTCATTCTTCTTCCTCCTCACTTCCCCATCGTCAGCCGCACACCATTTCCCACCGCTCACTGCTCGCCCGCCTGCGCCATCTTCCTTGGTAGCTCGCGCGTACCATATCCCCCATCTCACTGCTTGGCCACACGAGGAGAAGCTTCTTCGCTCGCCCGCCCGAATCCACTTCCCCGTTGGTTCGCAGGCACCCAAAACCCCAATGGCAGAACCGACTGACACGCAGAGCCGCGATTGGAATTCCCTCCCCGATGTTCTCTTGGAGAAGATCTGTAATCGTATGGACTTACTCAGCACCATCCGTCTGGCCACATGCTCGGTGTCTTTGTACCGTCTACTCGTCTGCAACCGGCCGACTCTTTTCAAGACACCCTGCTTGCTGATGCCCGATCCTTGCAGGTCGCCCAGACACCGACTTGACGATCCTATAGAGGTTGTCGTGGTGCCCCTTGACATGCTACCACTACCCATCCACCTGTCCTTCATGCGCGGCCACTACTGGGCGGGCATGAAGGCCAACTGGATCGTCCTCATCCACCAATCCGGTAGTCCGTGGCGTCTCGTGGATATCTACACCTAGCGAGTGATCACCCTTCCATCGTTGGATACCACCGCCATCGAGCCTCGTGGCCTGCCGGACACTCCTGCCTACTACGCACGTGACGTGTCAAGCTTTTGGCTCGACCTTTGTTTGCTGAAAGTTGTAATCTGCGAAGTGCCCACACCATCAGAAGACTACATGGATTACAAGTTCATTGCCTTGTTCAACATG
Organism: Triticum dicoccoides; assembly: GCF_002162155.2. NCBI lineage: Eukaryota > Viridiplantae > Streptophyta > Magnoliopsida > Poales > Poaceae > Triticum > Triticum dicoccoides. Next base: position 433,117,140 of record NC_041393.1, on the reverse strand, counting down.
GGATTAGTCTATCTGGAATCCGGTTACCATACATGGTTATGTCTCATCGTCAATCCTATTGAGGCAACATTTCTGTCTGATGCTATAGTGCATGATGGCATCCTTTACGCGGTCGATGCATAGATTGGCTGCCTATACTGGTGGAATCTGTCGTCGTGTAATTGTTCTATCTCATCTCATCTTTACCTTATGAATACGACTGCCTGTTCATTGTTACAAATTTAGAATAGATAGTATGTCTATAACCACATCACTGCTATATGTTCCTCTCATTTCCCAGATTTTTATGACCACACATGTTAGTGTTAGAGTTGATATGAGAACAGTTGGCATCTAATGATTGTTAGAATAGATATTATGAGCATACCCTCATGATTGCTATATGTTACTCTCATTTCCAAGATTTTTATAACAATGCATGTTATTGCTTAGAGCTGATATGAGAACAGTAGTATTTGAACCATGACATATTGCTAGAATATGAAAGCCATTGGCTTATTTTTTTAACTTGGGGTATGATTATGACCACGGCATTGCAATTCTCTGTCTATGATATGTGTCACTGTTATAATAATCTTAATTCCACACATACTCTGAACATGATTGTTTATTTTTGTCCTTTTGGTATCCAATTTGAATTGTTGCAGCAGACGCAAATGTGCTGGCCTTCATGATTCCAGGACCTGGAATCATACCATTTGATGGGTGGTGGTTTATCACTCGTTTAGTTGACGGTGGTCATTTGATGCTCATTCGCACATACCAAATTGACCAAACCATTACATCAAACCACATGCAGTACAATGCCTGGGGCGTTCGTGACAATGATGGCTATGGATGCTTCATGTTCGAGAAAGATCCCAGCTCCGTTGGGCCAGGCGTATTCAACTGGAGGCGGGTTTACAGCCTCGGCAACCACTCCATGTTCCTCGGGCTCAATTATCCGATCATCCAACCAATCATCGATCATATCACCGGTGATGATTACCGTCCTATGCAACTTCCATTCGCTAGGGGGGACTGTGTTTACACATCATACCATGGGTTTCATGAATCACCATATCCAGTGATTCGTTGACACAGCTTGTTGCCAAATAATCTTCAGTGTGTGGAAGGCATCAAGCTTCCATGCGATGGATGGCTTTTGGAAACCCGACATGCGGAGATGTGGTTCATGCCAACAACAAATATGCACAACTTGATTCATACTGATATCTAGACTGAGCCATCTATTCTATTGCTGTAGCACGACCCTCTTTTGTTGGATATTATGTACCATTGTTAGTTTGAAGCACTCTTCTGGTTTGAATGATAGATACCTTTCTGGTATCAAGTGCATCCTAACTCACCTGCGTAGGATGTACTGATAATGATGATGGAGATGTTGTGCAGAAGCCATATATATCAATTAGGCTTCAAGTGCGTACTTGTTAGTTAAACCTATGGTTAAAATGTGACACTAAATACGACTAGTAAGTAGTACAGTAGCAGTACTAGTATACATCGGTCAAATTATTCATCATGTCCACACATTGAATTGACGTGACAACACGCTGCGCATGAGGTGACATAAGAATCCCGGCGGCGTGTTCGGCTATTCTAGACTTCAGATTTGGAGTACCACTTATCTGTCGAAATCTTTCATCATTCGCTTAAAATAGTCGATTGATCATACATTGAGTACCATATAACTGGAATGAACCAATGCAAGTCAAAGAAATATTGGCCGGTGCTGCCGGCTGGCATCAAGTTCTATCCCACGGATCAAGAGCTGATCGAGCACCTTGAGGCCAAAGTGAGTGCTGACAACACGAGATCTCACCCTCTCATCGATCTGTTCATACCAACCATCAATAGCGAGCACGGCATATGCTACACCCATCCTAAGAAACTTCCAGGTAAGACATCGATCAGCCGTCTACTTGCACAAACATATTCCTTTGTTTATAGCTCTATTTTTCCTTTTAGACGCAGACCTAGTGAAGCAATTACAATTTGACAGTTAATAAAAAGTGAAACAAGTGACTGCAACATGCCAAAGATGTTATGAAAATGCCAACTACATACACTAAAACATGTATTCGACAATACTGCAGGTATCACACTGAGTGGCCTAAGCAAGCATTTCTTCCAGCGCAATTCCAAGGCGTTCAAAAGAGGCACGTGGATGCATCATAAGATGCAATCAGAGTGCGGCATGCACGCGATGTGGCATAAGACCGGCAATACCTTGCCGGTGATGGTCAACGGCTGACAGACGGGCAGCAAAAAGGTTCTGGTGTTGCACACCAACAAGAACTTCGACCAGCAGAGGACCAACTGGGTGATGCACCAGTACCACCTCGGAGGCCTAGAGCAATAGAAGGAGCGGGAGCTGGTCCTCAGCAAGCTTTTCTACCAGACGAACACTAGGGCCAAGACTAAAAAGATTATAAGTTAGTTTGGTATTGGTACTTGTACTACCTTGTCGTCCGCAAGTTGGTATTGTTCTTAACAATCTTTTGGTATGAACTTGGCATTTGCTTCCAACCATCATGCTGAGGGTCGACGTGGATATAAAGCTGAATCATTTGTTTCGAAACGAATTTTTAGGCATCTGATTTTTATTTGATGGGTAGCATAAGCACCTGCCATTTGAATTCCTAGTTCTCCAAATTTTTCAAAACAAGTGCATGCTCTTATTATCACGATGAAAAAACAATATCCCTACTGCATCCCAATTATCACTTTGTACTTGCAGAATTCTCTCGTTTATTGAGCAGGTATATTGTTTTTTCAGGTCGACCAAGTTTCAACTGGGTTGTAGACTGCCCAGGCTTGGTTTTGTTTTTAACTGGCCCAACCCATGACGACAACGGGGCACAAAGATCCAGCAGGTATCTACTGGCCTCTAGCCCGCCAGCGTTAGTTATATTTTGTCTTACAACATCCGCATGCATTTTTTTTACTGAATCAAACACACATCCCAGTTCTATTTTCCTCTTGAAACGCATGTCCTACATCCATTTTCTAATCTCTACCTATAGTTTTACTAGTTCATATACACGTATCATTATATTGAAAATACAAAAAAATCCCTTTTCATATTTACATCCTTATTTTTGTTGTTGTTTTCCCTCCTAGCACTGATTTTTTTACCACTGGTTTTCCCTTAAACCAACTCAATTGTCCCACGTCTTATTTGCTTACAAAAACTAAACGATTTTTTTGGCATATCAATAAGTTCTTAAAAAAATGTTTTTCATTTCGGGATTACAACAGTTGGGACTCCACCGAAATATGCAAAATAAGGTTGAACACAATATCTCCCAGACAAGTCACGTACTTGCCAACAAGTATCATTGATTACATCCAAGGACTATCTTTATTCATAAACACATAGGAAATATCATCATACATGATTGCCTCTAGGGCATATCTCCAACAGGAGAGACACATGTCTTTCCACCCATGTTTGGCGCCCACCATGTCTGAATGGGCTCAGAGGCCATCGTGTCACGTATGATTGAAGTTACTAGTCTACCCCTATCGACACCAGTGTAAATCCGATTGATAAGGATGTCAAGTGTCAGGGGTAGACAGTAATTTCCATCTCGCAAACACTTGCTTCGGGCAGCCCACAAATTATAGTGGTTGTTTAGCCACTTCATTCAAAACTTGGGAGAATTAGCATTCACGTTTGCCCTGGGCCCTGGCAAACTAAATTCAAATCCAATTTGTATTCGATTACGAATATCCACCGATAATTCTATGTTTTGTTATTTATTTCTTAAAAACCACAACAAAGATCAATTCCACCTTTATATATGATTATGATTTAGAAATGACGTCATCTTCGAATTCAGTAGGTTGGATACACTTTGAGTCAAACAGTTATTTCATCCAATACAATATGCTCACACGAAAAACAGTTCACCTTATGTCAATCATACAAGTACTGAGGATTACCTCTCCTAAAAAATTCGGATCATTACAACACATGGACAACATAGAGGGTCTTACAACATAATCCATTCGGAGACATGCCACAACATGCAAGTACAATAATCTAATGACAATTTCAATTGGTATCTGAAGAAGAACCGGGATTACCCTGGGCTTCAGATAGCAGAAACAGCAGGACCTCCTCCATCTTCAAATGCAAGATTCTTACTTCCTCCAATTCTTGGGTTGCTTGCATAATGCGTGCCGCTAAATGCATAATTTCCAGCCTCAAGATAAAGATTACCTCATTCATGGAAGCCACAACATATCTTTCTGCCTCTTGTAGAGCCTCAAGAACTATAATATATGTGCTCAGACTGCTCTCCAGCAGTGTTGCCTCTGAACTGCTACCATCTGGTAACATGGATGGTGCACTGCTTCCACAAATAGATTATGGGGTTGTACATTGTGTCCTAGTGTGAACAGCATCCTGAAAGGTTTCCGCTGGACATAAGTAACAGATAGTTATCGCATGATCCAGGCAGTAAGCATACATGGTAAATGACATACAAATTATTGCCGAGCATGGGAAGCTATATTTAAATAGTTCGAAGCAGCATCAGCCGAGAAGAAATTAAAATGGTAAGATGAAACTAGGGATGTAAGTGGCAAATAAACGACATCTGCCAGTCCCATCTAGTTAGTTTTTACTAGCTCCCTAGTTCATTTTCCTCAAAAAAAACTCTTTTGAACTATCATACCACTAGTGGACTTTAATCGGGATTAAACGGGACCCAGTTGACATCCCTAGTTGAAAGGGAGTGTACCACCGCTATATTTAAGTTGCCAAGGCATCTAAGAAGTTGAAACAATCTGAGAAAGCACTTAACAGTGTGGCCTCATATAAACTACGAAGACAGTCTTGTGATGAAGTTCAAAGGAAAAGCTAAGGACTCAAATGAACTAGGCATGCATTTCTTTATGATAGTACAAGAGGCACTACTGACATATTGGCCAACTCGGGTATAGCATAACAAGTAACAAACAAGCATTCGAATCGAGCAATACAGCAAAGCAGACAACAGAACTATTTGGAATTCTGTAGGATTACAGGTTGAGGGCACAAGCCAAGAAATTAGCCCACTCGCATTGCATTTCACATGTACTAAAACACACTGGATTACCATATGTTGCAGTGAAGCCTCGCTGCTATTGCAATGTTCTTTGAAGATATCGTCAGCATCCCGTGGTTGCAAATCTAGTTGTTGTAGTTTATTCTGCACCCTCTATTTAGGTAAAATTAATTTTAATCGCATGACTGGTCCGAATTGATCATCAATGGTTCATCTAAACTAATGAAATAAGGGTGTGTGCATACACGACAATATATCTGTTTCCCTCTATTTTTATGCTTGTTCGAGGTGCCAGCCCCAAAAGAAAAAATATTTTGCTTGATGGGGTCGGCAGCTGCATAATTAATAGAAGCATCAAATTAGCCATGCAACTTGGGAAGATCAAGAACACACAAAGAAGTAATGAACGGAGGATCGGAGCAGTGATGTAATAGCTAGCATCAGAAAATGTAGGGTAAAATGAAGAAAAAGCAGCTAAACCACATGCTAGTTTGTTGATGTGTAATTAAGCATAGAGAACATGAAGCAGTCTGATGGAACCAATAGGTGGCATCAGAACAACACCATTATCATAAATATAGCATGCAAGAAGTAAAATATTAGGCAGTGATATCTAGGAAGTACAGTAATACCAAGGACAAAACTAAAGTATATTAACTATATGTGCACTGGTATGTAATTTAGCGCATGTAACATGTTCACTGCCAAAAGTATGGCCCTACAAGTGCAAGCAGAATAACGCATCTCATGAAAAATTGAATGATGCCCTGAAGAAATTCAAAGGTGCGGTGCTTATCCTAAGAAAGTGAATGTAGGCGACGACCGTTGGATAATAGTACCTGATTCTCGGTGGTGTATGGGTATCGTTGTCATACTTGATAGCTAAGGATTGTCGATGGTGCTCGTGTTGCGGTTGAGTTTGGGCCGGCTGTCGCCATCGCTGAAGCGGCTCTGGTGCTACGGTTGCGGTGCCTGTCGACATACAAGAAAGCTCATCTGTGGTAAGTGAACAGTTGCACGATAAAGAGAAAAACCGTCTGAGTACTGCTACCTCTTGAGCACTGCGTTGGTTTTCCCTTGAAGAGGAAAGGGTGATGCAGCAAAGTAGCGTAAGTATTTCCCTCAGTTTTTGAGAACCAAGGTATCAATCCAGTACGAGGATCCTCAAAAGTCCCACGCACCTACACAAACACACAAGAACCTCTCAACCAACGCGATAAAGGGGTTGTCAATTCCTTCACGGAAACTTGCGAAAGTGAGATCTGATAGAGATAATAAGATAAGATAAATATTTTTGGTATTTTTATGATATAGAGTGGAAAATAAAAGATGCAAATAAAAGTAGATGGGAAACTTTATATGATAAAAGATAGACCCGGGGGCCATAGGTTTCACTAGTGGCTTCTCTCAAGACAGCATAAGTATTATGGTGGGTGAACAAATTACTGTCGAGCAATTGATAGAAAAGTGCATAGTTATTAGAATATCTAGGCATGATCATATATATAGGCATCACGTCCGTGACAAGTAGACCGACTCCTTCCTGCATCTACTACTATTACTCCACACATCGACCGACTCCTGCCTGCATCTACTATTATTACTCCACACATCGACCGACTCCTGCCTGCATCTAGAGTATTAAGTTCATGAAGAACAGAGTAACGCATTAAGAAAGATGACATGCTGTAGAGGGATAAACTCAAGAAATATGATATAAACTTCATCTTTTTATCCTTGATGGCAACAATACAATATGTGCCTTGCTGCCCCTGCTATCACTGGGAAAGGACACCACAATATTGAACCTAAAGCTAAGCACTTCTCCTATTGCAAGAAAGAACAATCTAGTAGGCCAATCCAAACTGATTATTCGAAGAGACTTGCAAAGATAACCAATCACACATAAAAGAATTCAGAGGAGATTCAAATATTTCTCATAGATAAACTTGATCATAAACCCACAATCCATCGGATCTCGACAAACACACCGCAAAAAGAGTTACATCGAATAGATCTCTAAGAACATCGAGGAGAACTTTGTATTGAGATTCAAAGAGAGAGAAGAAGCCATCTAGCTAATAACTATGGACCCGAAGGTATGTGGTAAACTACTCACAACTCATGGGAGAGGCCTTGGAGATGATGTAGCGGCCCTTCGTGGTCGATTCCCCCTCCGGAGGAGCGCCCGCGAAGGCTTCAAGATGGGATCTCGCGGATACAGAAGTTTGTGGTGGTGGAAATAGTTTTTTGTGGTGCTCCTAGATGTTTTCAGGGTACGTGGATATATATAGGAGGAAGAAGTATCTCGGTTGAGCCACGAGGGGCCCACGAGGGTGGGGGGCGCGCCCACACCCTTAGGGCGCGTCGGGCACCCTCGTGGCCGCCTCGTTTGTTGCTTGACGTCCACTCCAAGTCTCTTTGATTGCGTTTGTTCCGAAAAGATCGCTCCGGAAGTTTTCATTCCGTTTGGACTCCGTTTGATATTCCTTTTCTTCGAAACACTAAAATAGGCAAAAAAATAGCAATTCGGGTTGGGCCTCTGGTTAGTAGTTTCGTCCCAAAAATGATATAAAAGTGTAAAGTAAAGCCCATAAACATCCAAAACGGGTAATATAATAGCATGGAACAATGAAAAATTATAAATTTGGAGACGTATCAAGCATCCCCAAGCTTAATTCCTGCTCGTCCTCGAGTAGGTAAATGATAAAAACGGAATTTTTGATGTGGAATGATACCTAGCATATTTCTCAATGTAATTTTCTTTATTGTGGCATGAATGTTCAGATCCAAATGATTCAAAATAAAAGTTCATATTGACATAATAAATAGTAATACTTCAAGCATACTAACTAAGCAATCATGTCTTCTCAAAATAACATGGCTAAAGAAAGTTCATCCCTACAAAATCATATAGTAGGCTATGTTTCATTTTCATCACACAAAATACTCCCATCAAGATAAACCCCGGTTTCAGCCAAGTAATGGTTCATACTTTTTAAAGTGCTTCAGCTTTTTTTCAACTCTCATGCAATACATGAGCATGAGCCATGGATATAGCACTATGGGTGGAATAGAATATGATGATGGCGGTTGTGTGGAGAAGAAAAAAATGGAGAAAGTCTCATATTGATGAGGCTAATCAACGTGCTATGGAGATGCCCATCAATTGATGTCAACATGAGGAGTAGGGATTGCGATGCAACGGATGCACTAGAGCTATAAATATATGAAAGCTCAACAAAAGAAACTAAGTGGGTGTGCATCCAACTTGCTTGCTCACGCAGACCTAGGGCATTTTGAGGAAGCCCATCGTTGGAATATACAGGACAAGTTCTATAATGAAAAAATCCCACTAGTATATGAAAGTGATAACATAAGAGACTTTCTATATGAAGAAGATGGTGCTACTTTGAAGCACAAGTGTGGAAAAGGATAGTAACATTGTCCCCATTTTTTATTTTCTTTTTTTTGCACATTTCTTTTCTTCTTTTTGGCCTTTCTCTTTTTTTCTTTGACCTTTTTTCTTTCCTTTTTCTTTTTGGCCTTTCTTTTTTTATAAGGGACAATGCTCTAATAATGATGATCATCACACTTCTATTTAGTTACAACTCATGAATTACAACTCAAAACTAGAACAAGATATGACTCTATATGAATGCCTCCGGTGGTGTACCAGGATGGGCAATGAATCAAGAGTGACATGTATGAAAAATTATGCATGGTGGCTTTGCCACAAATACAATGTCAACTACATGACCATGCAAGGCAATATGACAATGATGATGCCTGTCATGATAAACGGAACGGTGGAAAGTTGCATGGCAATATATCTCGGAATGGCTATGGAAATGCCATAATAGGTAGGTATGGTGGCTGTTTTGAGGAAGATATAAGGAGGTTTATGTGTGATAGAGCGTATCGTATCATGGGGTTTGGATGCACCGGCGCAGTTTGCACCAACTCTCAAGGTGAGAAAGGGCAATGCACGGTACCGAAGAGGCTAGCAATGATGGAAATGTAAAAGTGCGTATAACCCATGGACTCACATTAGTCGTAAAGGACTCGTATACTTATTCCAAAAGGTTTATTAGCCCTCGAAGAAAAGTACTACTACGCATGCTCCTAGGGGGGTGGTTGGTAGGATTTAACCATCGCGCGCCCCCGACCTCCACACAAGGGAAGGCAATCAAAAGAGCACTCCATGCAATAAATTTGTTACACAACTTTTACCATACGTGCATGCTACGGGACTTGCCAACTTCAACACAAGTATTCTTTAAATTCACAATTACCCAACTAGCATGACTCTAATATCACCACCTCTATATCTCAAAACAATTATCACGCATCAAATTGATCATAGCATCCAATTCACTTTCTATGATAGTTTTTATTATACCCAACTTGGATGCCCACCATTCTAGGACCAATTTTATAACCATAGCAAATACCATGCTGTTCTAAAAGACACTCAAAATGATATAAGTGAAGCATGAGAGATCAAAAATTTCTACAAAATCAAACCACCACCGTGCTCTAAAATATATAAGTGAAGCACTAGAGCAAAATTACCTAGCTCAAAAGATATAAGTGAAGCCCATAGAGTATTCTAATAAATTCCAAATCATGTCTGTCTCTCCCAAAAGGTGTGTACAGCAAGGATGATTGTAGTAAAATAAAAAAGCAAAGACTCGTATCATACTAGACGCTCCAAGCAAAACACATATCATGTGGTGAATAAAAATATAGCTCCAAGTAAAGTTACCGATAAACGAAGACGAAAGAGGGGATGTATTCCGGGGCATCCCCAAGCTTAGGCTTTTGGTTGTCCTTGGATTATCTTGGGATGCCATGGGCATCCCCAAGCTTAGGATCTTGCCACTCCTTATTCCATAGTCCATCAAATCTTTACCCAAAACTTGAAAACTTCACAACACAAAACTCAACAGGAAATCTCATAAGCTCGGTTAGTGTAAGAAAGAAAAACCACCACATAACGTATTGTAATGAACTAATTCTTTATTTATATTGGTGTTAAACCTACTGTATTCCAACTTCTCTATGGTTCATACCCCCTGATACTAGCCATAGATGCATCAAAATAAGCAAACAACACACGAAACAGAATCTGTCAAAAACAGAACAATCTGTAGAAATATGTAACTTTCAAATACTTCTGGAACACTAAAACTCCTACCAAAATAGGAAGTCCTGGGAAATTTGTCTATTGATCTACTGCAAAGTGAATCAACGCAAAAGCGCGTTTATGTGATTTACTAAAATTATTCTCGTGCGTGCAAAACTTTCTGTTTTTTAGCAGAATCAAATTAACTATCACCGTTGGTTATCCTATAGGTTCTACTCGGCACAAACACCAATTAAAACCCCTGTTCAAGAATTCATTCGATTAACCAGTTAACTTGCCGATTAATCCCTACTCGTAGGGTCATCGAGTAGTCCATAAATTGATAAATCATCTGATTAATTGATTAAATGGATGATTAACTTGCCGATTAGCCGATTAATCCCCTACTCACCAGCCAACCGAGTAGCTACCAGTTAACGATTTCCTCAACAATGATTAAAACATAAAACCACATCTAAGCAGAAGCTAGATGAAATATTTATTACTAAACAGAAGAGAAAATCAAAGAACAAAAATAAAATTGGGTTGCCCACCAACAAGCGCTATCGTTTAACGCCCCTAGCTAGGCATTAAGATTTCAATGATGCTCACGTGAAAGACAAGAATTGAAGCACAAAGAGAGCATCATAAAACATGTGACAAACACACTTAAGTCTAACATACTTCCTATGCATAGGAATATTGTAAGCAAACAATTTATCAAGGCAAGCAAAAACTAGCACATGCAAGGAAGAACAAAGAGATGATAGCAATCTCAACGTGAAGAGAGGTAATTTAGTAACATGAAAATTTCTACAACCATATTTTCCTCTCTCATAATACTTACATGTAGGATCATAGGCAAATTCAACAAAATAGCTATCACATAACATATTCTCAACACGATCCACATGCATGTGAAGTTGGCACTCTTCCAACATAGTGGGATTATCATTAACTAAAGTCATGACCTCTCCAAACCCACTTTTATCAAAAATACCATAAGATTGAACACTCTCCAAATATGTGGGATCTAAAGTTGACACTCTTCCAAACCTACTTTCAATATTATTGCAAACACTATTATCAATCTCATATTCATCATGGGGGTTAAATAAATTTTCGAGATCAAAAGAAGAATCACCCTAATCATGATCATTGCAACAAGTAGTAGACATAGCAAAACTAGCATCCCCAAGCTTATGGTTTTGCATATTATTAGCACAATTGACATCAAGAGAATTTATAGTAACATCATTGCAATCATGCTTTTCATTGAAGGAACTACCAAGTATGGGTGCAATAGCAACGATCTCATGTTTAACATAAGGAACTATAGCAAATTCATCTTCATAAAAATTGGCATCATGGCCACAAGAATAGCAAGCATCATGTTCATCAAGGGATATTGTAGCGACCAGACCGCAATCAGTCTGATCTCTGTGCATCAGTGTCATCCCTGGATCGGTAATGCTGACACACACAGTACTTGAAGGATTTATAACAGAGTAGCAATCACACACTTATTAAAACGAATGTCTCAAAACAGAACTTATTACAATAAATATGGCTTAAGGCCATATAATAACGATAACAACGGAAGGCTTGGAAGATAAAGCGAGTCCATCAACTCCAACGGCATCACTGAGTGAAAGATCATGACCTAAGGCACCTTACTCGGCATCTGAAAATTCTGCAACATGAATGTTGTAGCCCGAAAACGGGTCAGCACATGGAATATGCTGGCAATGTAACAGTAATGAACAGAATAATGCTATCACTACATGCATATATGGCTGGTGGAAAGCTCTATGGTTACAGTTTTGCATAAAGCTAATTTTTTCCTACAACAAAGGAATAAATTTTATTTAACTATCATGATGGTTGTTAAACATTGAGAAGGTTCCTCCAACTCAATCCCAATTAAGCATCATCATTAACCCAAGCAAATTAAATTAAGTAACATGATGAGATTCACATGATAATCCAAGAAACTAGATACTCAAAACGTCCATAACCGGGGACACGGCTAACCATGATTAGTTTGTACGCTCTGCATAGGTTTGTGCACTTTTCCTCGCAAGACTCGATCGCCTCCATTGGATTTCTTGCACTACAAGGTGTTTGAGAAACGGATGACCGAGACACAGTCTTTCAGAAGCATTAACTCTTTACTTTGGGTAGACAGTACCAACCTACATCCCCTACATCTGCTAGTCTACCACTGAAAGAGGTCACACAACATACTCAACTATGCTAGAGCCCGTAGTAGCTTGCGGCTGCTCACAGAAGTTTCTAGCATGAAAATAATCTCATGATCCCTTTGAGCCTGGGTGGCGGTCCATAGGAGAAATCACACGGTACTCCGGGATTCCCAAAAATACATGCAACACTGGGTTCCCCAGGTGCCTCAATCCACCCAGATGTTTATTAAAGTTGCCACCTTAAGTTGAACCATTAATTAACAATCTCACATCTGTCATGGATACACTCACCCAATCCACGCCTACAAGCATAGCATTAGCAATATAAGCAAACGTAGAAGTAACTCCCAAAGGTGTGATAATAAACAAGTAATAGGTTCTACCTCATCATCTACTTCCCAAAACCCACATGTTAAATCAGATCCTAACCATGTAATTGTTTGAGGATTTATCTAATGCAATAAAACTGGGTAGTAAAGAGGTATGATCAAAGTGTTACTTGCCTTGCTGATGATCCGTGAAACCTAGAGAATCGTAGTAGCACGCTGCGCACTCTGGGTACTCTATCGCAAACAAAAAAGCACACAATTAGCACTCATCTAATGCACAGGTAAAACTCAAATAAGAGATCTAACTAGAAAGTTCAACTTAAGAACTCCGGTTTGCAAAAAGAATCAAATCAAACGAAGAAACGAAACTCAAACGGCGAAAGAAACAAGCTTCATTTACTAATCTGGACCTAAGTCAAAATTTACCGAAGCAAAAACCTCTTTGAGTTGTTTTAATGGAAAGAGGGTTTTGAGACAAAACTCTAGGCGCTTGAATCGGATCAGAAATCGCGATCGAAAATAATCAAGAAAAACCCAAGAAAAAGAAAGACCGATGAGCAGGCTAACGAACGAACGTTCACTGTCTGCGGCTAAACAACAAAAACCGTTCATTAAAATGAACATACAGATGAACGTCCGCTAAATAAACTAAAACGAGAAAAACTGACGAACCGATCAAAAAAAATAAACCGGGGTTTCCAAAAAAACCATACGGGGTGGCGGGGTCCGCCGAGGTCGGCGGCGGACGGCAGCATAGGCGGCGGGCGAGGTGACGGCGGCGTGTGGCGGGATCGGCAGCGGCGCGGGGCGGCGGGGTCGGTGGTGGCGTGAGGCGGCGGCGGCAGGATCGGCGGCGACGACGACGGCTTAGGGTTAGGGTTTGGGGCGCGGGCTGCTGGGGTGGGCTGGGGCCCTAGGGAGGCGGCTTATAAGGGCCAGCCCGAAGAGTCCAGGCCGGGTACGGCCCGAAGTCGGTTTCCTTTTTTTTGAAATAATTCCGACGTGCAGAAAAAGAAAGAAAAGAAATACTAAACGGACTCCAAAAATCCCGAAATAAATTTTACCCGTCCTATAAAAATACGCCGGACAAGATGGACATTTATTTGGGCCTAAAATGCAATTGTGAAAAACGTGCATTTTTCCTAATTCAAATAAAATAGCGATAAAACTCCGAAATAAAATCTTATTTGATTTTACTATTAAATCTCCAATATTTCTTTATTTTGGGAAAATCATTTTAGTCCCTCTCTTTTATTTTTATAAAAGAAATATACGAAGATAAAATAATTAAAATCAAATGATCCTATTTTCAAAAATATGAGAAAACTCAAATATGAAAATAACGAAATCCCCAACTCTCTCCATGGGTCCTTGAGTTGCGTAGAATTCCTAGGATCAAGCCAAAATGCAAATAAAATATGATATGCAATGATGATCTAATGTATAACATTCCATATTGAAAATTTGGGATGTTACAAACCTACCCCCCTTAAGATGAATCTTGCCCTCGAGATTCGGGTTGGCTAGAAAATAGGTGAGGGTGGTCCTTCAGTAAGTCTTCCTCTCGCTCCCAGGTGGCTTCATCTTCGGAATGGTGGCTCCACTGAACTTTGCAAAACTTGATAACCTTGCTGCGTGTGACTCGGCTGGCAAACTCGAGAATATTGACTGGTTTCTCCTCATAGGTCAAATCACTATCCAACTGAATCACTTCCAATGGCACTGTATCTCTCAGAGGTATATCAGCCATCTCTGCGTGGCACTTCTTCAACTGGGAAACGTGGAACACATCATGAACTCCTGACAATCCTTCAGGCAATTCCAACTTGTAAGCGACTTCTCCCATACATTCCAAAACTTTGTATGGTCCCACAAAACGCGGTGCTAACTTTCCCTTAACTCCAAAACGCTTAACTCCTCGAATTGGGGATACTCGAAGATAAACTTGGTCTCCAATTTCGTAAACTGTCTCCTTGCGTTTAGAATCTGCATAGCTCTTCTGCCTGGACTGGGCTACCTTGAGCCTATCGCGAATCAACTTAACCTTCTTTTCAGACTCTTTAATCAAATCTGGTCCAAACAACTGACGGTCTCCAACTTCATCCCACAACAACGGTGTCCTGCACCTCCTTCCGTACAAAGCTTCGAAAGGGCCATCTTCAAACTAGATTGGTAACTGTTGTTGTAAGAGAACTCTGCATAAGGCAAATTGTCATCCCAACTAGATCCATAATCTAGCGCACAAACTCTCAACATGTCCTCCAAAATCTGATTGACTCTCTCGGTCGGTCCATCTGTTTGTGGATAAAAGGCTATACTGAACTCTAGCCTGGTACCCAAAGTTTCATGCAAATGATTCCAGAACTTTGAGGTAAACTGGGTTCCTCTATCTGATACAATGGTCCTCGGAATTCCATGCAGACATACGATCCTGGTCATGTATATCTTTGCCAACTTAGCACTGGTGTAAGTGGTCTTCACTAGGATGAAATGAGCTACCTTCGTCAAACGATTAACTACAACCCATATTGAGTCATAGCCTGAACGAGTCCTGGGCAATCCCGTGATAAAATCCATGCCTAGCTTATACCACTTCCATTCGGGTATCGGCAATTGCTGTAGCAGTCCAGCTGGCTTCTGATGCTCTGCCTTCACTCTCTGACATACATCACAAACTGCTACATACTCCGCAATATCCTTCTTCATTCTGGACCACCAGAAAGTGTCCTTCAAATCCAGATACATCTTGGTATTTCCTGGGTGAACCGAATACGGTGAATCACTACAAGAAATATGTCAACTTGTGACCTTGACTATTGGTCACTGAAAGGTCACTGTTTTTCATTTGCGACCTTTTTGTGACCAAAAACAGAAGGTCAAAAGCTGGCAGTCGTAAACTGACATTCACGACCTTCTCTGTGAGAAGGTCGTAGACATTTACGACCAAAACAGAAGGTTGTTGAACCCATGACCTTTTGTTTTGGTCACTAGCTGTCTGCCTAGGCCACGTCGGATCCGACGTGGCAATCTGACGTGGCAAAATTGTGACCAATTCATAAGGTCGTTACTTAGAATCAGCTCGGTCCATTTCGGTGCTTTAGATGGGCCGAGCCCATTAATTCAGCCTTTTTAATAACTTTTCCTATCATTTTTTCTTCGATTTCATGGGCCTAGCCCAACATTATAGCCTTTTTATTTTCTGGGCCATGGCCTTTTTGTCTCAACAATTCCAGATTTTTTTTATAATTACATTTTTTTCTTGTTTTAACATGGGTCAATTGAGATGGGTCCCAATTGTAAGTTCTGGTAATTGGTCCCGGTTGTCAGGTTCTAGTAAGTGGGTCCCAATTGTCAAGGTCATATTCTTCAGATTTCAATTTCATAGTAAATAAATAGCCAGTATTTAAATTAGCACAAACAAAAAAATTCAAGTAGTACTTAAAATAACAGCAGCCAAATTCAGTATGGAGCTTCTACTCTATAAATAACACATAATACATCTTCAATCACTGTTTTACAAGCTCTATGTGTAACAACTACAGAATCAGTATGGAGCTCTATGTGTAACAGCTACATAATTTACAAGCTCTATGTGTCTTCAATCTTCTTCAACACGGAGCTCCTTCGGTAGCGAGCACAAACTGGGCACCTGCAACATCACAGGAAGGCAATTTTAGTACTCCATCAAAGAACCAAGTAAATTGCCCTCAATCATACAAACAAAGTAATACTATTGAAGAATAGGTTCAAATGAGAAGGCAGCATGAAACTAGTGATACAACAACATGCAGAAAACACTACAATGTAATACTGTTGTAAGTTCATATCAGTGCAAAATTAGCACTATTATATAGAGCAAATGATATGCCCCCCTTTTAATAAACTGTAGTGTATGCCAGTGACAGAACAAGGGATTGTAGTGTATGCTAGTGACAAAACAAGGGATAGGACTAATATGATGTGCCAGATTGCCAGCAACAGTGCTTACACGCATCTTTATATAAACAGATTGTACTGAAGCTTACCATGATTTCGAAAGTAGGGGTTATCTAATCTTTTATGCCATCCTCCCAAAATTTGGCTAGATGATTCTGCAGCTGTAGTTGTACCCAGCTGCTCAAAATATAAACATATAGATGAGTGCTTCTCACATGTCACCAGAGGTAAATAGCAATACACATAAATGAATGAACAGGGGCATAATATACAGCAAGATGAACCAATAGAGATATATCTTGTAGCCTACAACAATCAAGTTAGAAATCACATCCATTTTCTAATTAAACAACACCTAAATATATACATGCACTACTTCAGGAAATTTATGACTAGGAGATGTATTAATAGCAGATTACGAACTAATTTACTTATACTTGATCTAGTTGAATAAAGGCAGATTAAGTTCCTGGTACAGCCAGCTCCAACTTATGCTACTAGCTATTGGTAGAAAAACACAATGAGAGAGAGGGGGGAAGGAGATCCAGCGACAATATGACTACAGCAGACGACCCCGAGGGAAGATCAGTCACTCGACGCGGCATCAGCTTCGGGTACCTTCTTCTTGAAGATTTCTTCTTTGCCCCTGAAGAAGCATCCGCCAGCAGGCTCGGCGTGCCTACAATTTGCATCATCATGCATGCACAAGTGTGTCAGTTTCAACATAGTAAGCTAGCTTTATAAGGAAGAAAGGAACACTCCATCCATCCATCTGATGCAAATATTTGCACTAAAACTATGATGAACCTGCACCCAAAGTTATATCTCTAGGAGAGAGGGCCCCGCTTGTACAACAACAATACCAACTAACAAGAGCTAATTAATAATCCTACTATATACTAGCATAAAAACCGAACAAGTATTTCCACTTCAATCAAGTGTGGACAAGTAACTATTTAAGCAGGGACAGTTTCACAGCCCAATATTGATGTTGCTAAGAAGCTGTAGAGTACAAAAAACAGATATCCTCATGTTATGGGTAAGAACCCAACAGTATACGGTGTTGATCATAATTTCAATAGTTCTAGACAAATCTATCAACAGAAATCATATTAAACTGATGGAAGAATTTATTCCCAAATTACTTTTTGTTAGAAGCTAAACATTTATATCAAGCGCAGTATATGATGAACTAACCTTGTTATGACTAGCTGTGTTGTACTAGTATGCTAACATAACCCAGGACAGACGGACGTCACCAAGCCATGGTATTTTGGTTTGGCAACCAAAGCAAGCAGAATACTCCTATATGTATAGGAAGTTAAGAACTAGTACTAGACAGAGCATGGAAAACTGACACAATGTGTTGGTGCATTCAAGGTCAGTCTATTCGACAGTAGAAGAGTTTGAAAACGTGATTTTACATGCAATGGATGCACAGGCGCGCACATACAAAGAGATGGAGAGAGAGATTGCGAGTTCAAAAATTCCCAAAAAAATCCCAAAAACTACTCCTAATGGACTGCTACAGCTATACTGCAAGAAGTTACAGCTATACTCCATGTACTGCTATCCAGTAGTATTCCAATTCATCTTTTAAAAAAATGTTCAAGCACTGACTGAAAAAGGAATGCAAAAGGATATGCAGTACCCAGCTGTACTCCAGTGGAGAGCATCCGCCCAAAAGAAAACAAAGATAATGGCTCAAAAAATTACTCCAGTTTACACTCCTCTTTTAGCAGTACAGATTATAGCTAATGCAACATCATGGGAGCTGATCTCCAGGAGTATTTGCAAATGATATAGCATTATGGAGTATGACAACATGTTTTAGCAGTACAGGTTATAGAGTAAGCAAGCAAGCAAGCAATCATGGGAGCTAATGCTGCCAGTTAATATCAGCACATGACAAGACAAAAAGCACGACATCAACAGCATACTAACACCTAAACTGATACTAAATTGATGGAGTCCCATCCATCCATGAGAGAATAAGGTGCCTTTGGTTCATAAAGAGAAGAGAACACTTCCTCTTGCTGGGATCAAACCTACACTCCCGGCCTTCATGTACCTGCCAAAAGACCCATTCAGAATTCAGATCACACCTACACACGGTGAACCATTCAAATTCGAACCAACTCAAAGCAGAGCAGGCCTTGTGAAATATTTGTTTCCTAGAGGAGATATTAGTTTTGAACCTCACAATGTACAAAGATCACACCTACACTCATTGATTTCAAATGTAAAAAGATCAGTTTAGAACATGAAGAGTCACATCATGGGCATGACTACAGAGACACACATCGCATGCATCAAACTGTGAGTCCACGAAAACAATTCAGGGAATGAACATGTAACCACGATCAGGCCAAACTTTAAATTACTGGGCAACTATCATAATCATCTATCAACTACGGTAGGAGCCAGCATAAGCAAAACTCTAGCAACGATTCTGGATAAAATACGCAGTGATTCTCTGTATTTTCAGTTATTGTTTACTAGTACTAGTAAAAATGGCTCCCTAACCGCACCATTTTACCATGTACTAATACTGTAGACTAGCACGTCTAGTCGGGCGTGGTAACGATCAATCAATTGATTCGGCTTGGACAGAAAGAAAATAAAATGAAGGGAGAAATCAGAAATGATCCGTGAGTAGGACTGTGGAATTACCTTGCGGATGAACTTGGGTGCGCCGCTGCTGGCACGACCGGGGTGGGAGAGCGACGAGGCCTCGAAGATGGTGACGTGGAAGTTTCCATGGAGCAAGATCTGAGCCATGGCGGCAACCGAAGGACTCCTCCGCGCACCTGCTGGTCACCTTCCTGCACACAACCAGAGATGGCAGTTAGCTCTCGACACAAGGGGAAACAACAGAAAAGCGCGCGGACTGGTTGCGACCACCACCGGCAGTCAAAACCAGAGCGGCAGCAAGCAATGAACAGTAGCGCCCGCGCACAGACTACGCCCAGACCGCCATAGCCGCAGCACAAGCGGAGACCAACTAGTGAAGAGAAGCAGAAACGCATCGCATCGACAGGCAGGAGCAAGTGGGGGACGCGAAACTGGCGGATCTGGCCGAGAGAGAAGCAGCACACACGCACGACACTACCACCACCACCGCACTGAACTTAAGCGGCGATTCATTGGTGTTATGGACCAAGGTGTGTGGCGGCGGTGATGTGGGAGAGGATTCGTCTCTGAACTGAATCAAATCCGGGTTGGGTTGGGTTGAGGAGCAAGGAGGGAGGTCATCGATGGTGATGGGGTTAAGGGAGGTCGCCGGTGGGGGTGGGGTTGGGTGTCGGCGGCGGGATTGGAGATGAACCAGGGGTGGGGAGGGCGCGAATCCGGAATCAATGCGGTGGATCTGGCTGCCGCCTCCGCCTGGCCTGCTGCTGCTCGACCGGGGAGAGAAGGTGAGGACGGGGTTTCACGGCGGCGGTGGGGGGGGGGAGGGCATAGGCCGGCGGCAGCGGCCGCCATGATGTGGGTGGGAATCGGGACAGGAAGAAGGCATGGTGGAGGTGGGTGGCGGCTGCGCGAGGGGAGGGAAGGGGAGGGGAGAGGTGGATCGCTAGGGTTAGCTATGCGAGAGAGAGGGGTTTGCTGAGAGAGAGAGAGAGAGCGGAGGGGTGGATGGACAGATGGATGGATGGATGGATGGGTGGATGTTTGCCATGTCACTGATCCATGCCACAACTGGTTCCACCAATCAGAATTATGCATTTTTTGTTTTTTCTCTTATAGTTTGTACCCTCTTATTCAGGCATACATTTAACCTCTTGTTTTTAGTTCGAATAAACCAATATTCTGTACGTGTGTGTATTTAGGGATGACAAACAATGTTGATTTGGGAGGTTTTCATTTTCTTTGCTCAAAAGAACCATTTTCCATTTTTTGAGTGACCAAAATGTGTTTTTTTGTGAAGGGACTACCATACATTTGTAGCAAAATGGCACTAAATCATTTTTCTAAAATATTAGTCCATATTTAATGTATAATTGACCAAACGGTTGGGTGTCAAAAAATTATCCACCTCTGGTGAAAAAGACAAATTTCTGTCGATTCAGTAGGAAGCGTGTCAAATTTGAACTGTAGCTACCTCATGGTTTGCTCTTTATTTTTTCCAAAAATCATTTCTAGGTAAAAATGTATCTATTTAATCACAGAAACACCAAAAAAAAATCAAGATTCAACCACTAGCCAGGAACGGTAATTCCCCCGTTTTGACCGCATTTTGAAACGGGCATAAAAAATTCAAAAAAAATCAAAAAATTGGAAAATCTTCGCATTGTGTCATTATATGTGACCAAGTTTCTAGGAAAAATAATAAACTTGTAATATGGAAATTATTTTTAAAAAGTGTTCTAAAAAATGAGCTATCATGCGTGAAGATTCATGGCTTTCAAGCCAAATGATCAATCTTATGGCCACATTCATGGCATACTTTGTTCAAATAATATCATATTGTGCACAAGGGTGCATCTTGGAATGGCAAACAATGTTGATTTGGGGAGTTTTCACTTTCACTGCACAAAAGAGCCATTTTCCATTTTTCGAGTGCCCCAAGTGAGGTTTTTTTGTGAAGGACCTACCAAATAATTCTTGCAAAATTATACCAAATCATTTTTCTAAAATACTAGGCCATATTTAATGCACAATTGACCAAATGGTTGGGTGTAAAAAGTTTTGATCCACCTCTGATGAAAAAGACAAATTCCCGCCGATTCAGTTGGAAGCAGGTCAAATTTGAACTGCAGCTGCCTCATAGTTTGCTCTTTATTTTTTCCAAAAATAATTTATAGGTACATAAGTATCTATTTAATAAGAGAAACATCAAAAAATTTCCAAGATTCAACCACTAGCTAGGAACGGTCAAACCCGCCGTTTTGACCCCATTTTGAAACGGGCATAAAAAATTCAAAAAAATCAAAAAATTGGAAAACCTTCACATTGTGTCATTATATGTGACCAAGTTTCCTGGAAAAATAATAAACTTGTAATACGGAAATTATTTTTAAAAAGTGTTCTAAAAAATGAGCTATCATGCGTGAAGATTCATGGCTTTCAAGCCAAATGATCAATCTTATGGCCACATTCATGGCATACTTTGTTCAAATAATATTATATTGTGCGCAAGGGTGCATCTTGGAATGGCAAACAATGTTGATCTGGGAAGTTTTCACTTTCATTGCACAAAAGAGCAATTTTCCATTTTTCGAGTGCCCCAAGTGAGGTTTTTTTGTGAAGTACCTACGAAATAATTCTTGCAAAATTGGACCAAATCATTTTTCTAAAATACTAGGCCATATTTAATGCACAATTGACCAAATGGTTGGGTGTAAAAAGTTTTGATCCACCTCTAGTGAAAAAGACAAATTTCCACCGATTCAGTAGGAAGCGGGTCAAATTTGAACTGTAGCTACCTCGTAGTTTGCTCTTTATTTTTTCCAAAAATTATTTATAGGTACATAAGTATCTATTTAATCAGAGAAACACCAAACAAATTCCAAGATTCAACCACTAGCTAGGAACGGTCATTCCCGCCGTTTTGACCGCATTTTGAAACGGGCACAAAAAATTCAAAAAAATCAAAAAATTGGAAAAACTTCGCATTGCGTAATTATAAGTGACCAAGTTACCAGAAAAAATCATAAACTTGTAATACATCGATTATTTTAAAAAAGTGTTCTCAGAAAGGAGCTATCATGTGTGAAGATTCATGGCTTTCATGCCAAATGATCAATCTTATGGCCACATTCATGACATAGTTTGTTCAAATGACCTCATATCGTGCACAAGGGTGCATCTTGGAATGACAAACAATGTTTCCTAAGGAACTTTTCATTTTCTTTGGATGAAAAATTCATTTTCCATTTTTCGAGTGCCCAAAATGAGTTTTTTTGTGAAGGACCTACCATATATTTGTTGCAAAATTGGACCTAATAAATTTTATAAAATACTTGGCCATATAAAATGCACAATTGACAAAATGGTTGGGTGTCAAAAGTTTTGATCCACCTTTGGTGAAAAAGACAAATTCCCGTCGATTCAGTTGGAAGCGGGTCAAATTTGAACTGCAGGTGCCTTATAGTTTGCTCTTTATTTTTTCAAAAAATCATTTCTAGGTAAATAAGTATCTATTTATTCAGAAATACATGGTTTGATGGCGAGACATCGAGGTTTGGACGGTGGCCGAGGGCCCCAACTCTAGAGCGCATACGCTCGCATGCCGCCGCGTGGTCACCGCGTGACCGTGGCATTGCCATGCGTTCTGGGCGGCATAGGCATGTCTAGTGGGTTGGGCACTCCCCAGGTAGGTACTAGGAAGAAAATTATAACATAAGATTCTCATGAGGAGACCGAACTATGCTCAAACATGAATTAGCAGCCAAGTGTTTGATTAGCGGTATGGGAAATGCACATGGCCAATGGGCATGAATTTTGGCTGAGGATGATCATATACTAATAAGAATGTCTTCACAAATTTTTAGGGAAATCAAGAATATATAAATAACACTTCCTTCACAAAGTGCTGCTCTGAACAAAATAGGAAAATGAATATTGTTGAGTTATTTTTGAACTAGTCAAGGAAGGTTTTTGACATATTTGATGAAGATATGATCCAAACAATTTATGAGAATTTTATGGGAATTTTTGGAATAACAGAAATACAGGTTGCTTCACAACCTAGGGCAAAAATTGACACATGGACATGACACATAGGCAAAACTGATGAGATGGTGCCTAGTCATCCCAACCCACCACAATCTACAAGGCTATGACCATCTATATTGGTCGTTAACAACTAGAAATAAGGCAGCGAACCAGCACTATTTGGTTTGTGACCATTTCGTGTAAGGAAATTACGACCTTTCTCACCAAAATGGTCGCAATGGTTTAGGGTTTGGAGCCCCCCGAACAGCTTTTCACCAATTGGTCTAAAATGGTCATAGATCTATGACCAATTCTTCCAGGGTCACTGACAGAAGGTCACTAGTTGACATATTTCTTGTAGTGAATCATGGGCCTCTTGCAGAATCAACTTCCTGATCTCCGGGTCATTAGGCACGTAAACGCGATCCTCAAACCATAGGGTATTGTCCTCATACTCACGAAATCCCTTAGCTTTTCCTTTGCTCATCTTCTCCTTTATCTCGGCAATCTCCTTGTCCATCTTTTGAGCTTCTTTGATCTTATCCATCAAAGTAGATTGAATCTCCAATGCTGCTACATAGCCTCTCGGAACTATCTCCAAACATAGCTCATGAAGATCCTCGGCTAACTCCTTTGGTAACTCTCCGGTCATAAGGGTGTTGACATGGATTTTGCGACTCAACGCATCGGCTACTACGTTAGCCTTTCCAGGGTGATAATGCAATCTCATATCATAATCCTTAATGAGCTCCAACCATCTCCTTTGCCTGAGATTCAACTCCTTCTATGTGAAGATGTACTTCAAACTCTTGTGATCTGTGTACACCTCGCAATGATTTCCGATGAGAAAATGTCTCCATGTCTTCAACGCATGCACTATGGCTGCTAACTCCAAATCATGCATGGCATAATTTAACTCATGGGGCTTAAGTTGTCGCGAGGCATACGAAACAACTCTTCCCTGCTGCATAAGCACTGCTCCAAGTCCTCAACGAGAAGCGTTGCAATATACTTCATAATCCTTGTGCTGATCTGGCAGAATCAATACTGGTGATGTAACCAAATGTTTCTTCAACTCCTAGAAAATGGCCTCACATTCCTCAGTCCGATTGAACTTGGTGTCCTTCTTCAACAACTCCGTCATGGGTTTGGCAATCTTTGAGAAATTCTCAATGAACCTTCGGCAGTATCCTGCAAGTCGAAGAAAACTCCAGATCTCTCCAACTGACATGGGGGCTTCCCAATTTGTCACAGTGACAACTTTGGTGGGGTCTACTGCTATTCCTTCTCTGGATATCACATGTCCGAGAAATCCCACTTCTTTCAACCAAACCTCACACTTGCTGAACTTGGCATATAGCTGATGTTCTCTGAGCTTCCCAAGTACCAAACGCAAATGCACCTTATCCTCTTCTTCATTCTTTGAGTAGACCAAAATATTATCAATGAACACCACAACGAACTTATCCAAAAACTCCATAAACACCTTGTTCATCATGTTCATGAAATAGGCAGGTGCGTTAGTCAGACCAAATGACATAACGGTATACTCATATAGCCCGTACCTTGTGGTAAAAGTTGTCTTAGGTATATCCTGCTCTCGAATCTTCAGCTGGTGGTATCCTGATCGCAGATCGATCTTGGAAAATACTTTAGCTCCTTGCAACTGGTCACACAGATCATTGATCATTGGCAGTGGGTACTTGTTCTTGATTGTTACTTCATTCCATCCTCGATAATCAACAACCATCCTCAATGATCCATCCTTCTTTTCCACTAGAAGCACTGGTGATCCCCAAGGTGACGAACTTGGGCGGATATAGCCTTTATCCAGTAACTCCTTAATCTACTTCTTAATTTCCTCCAAATCCTTTGCGGGCATCATGTACGGTCTCTTAGATATTGGCCCTGTGCCTGGCAAAAGCTCAATCAAAAACTCAATGTCTCTGTCCGGTGGCATGCCTAACAACTCTTCTGGAAATACATCGGGGAAATCCTTCACCACTGGTACTTCCTCCTGTACAACTCCTGATAAGGAATTTAGTTGAGTCCTCTTCGGCACATGCCGGGATACATACTTGATCCTTCTTCCTTCTGGGGTGGTAAGCAAAATTGACTTATTGGCGCATTCAATGTTCCCTCCATACTTCGATAACCAATCCATGCCTAATATCACATCTAGTCTTGAAACTCCAATACTATTAGGTCTGAGGGAAACACGTAGTTACCAATCGTTAATGGTAACTGATCACTCCATAGACTAGCCATATACTCAGCTCCTGGCGAGGTTACTAACGTCGGTGACCTAAGGGCTTGGGTTGGCAGTTTATACTTATCCACAAACTCCAATACTATTATGTATGAATGTGATGCACCAGTATCAAAAAGAACGATTGCAGTAAATAACTTAACCAAAAACTTACCTATTACTGCATCTGGCTGGGCTTCAACCTCCTCCACGCTAACGTGGTTCACCTGTCCCCTGTTGAAAGGGTTAGGCTTCTTCCCAGAGCTTCCATTGCCATTTCCATTCTTTGCTTCAGGACATTCAGTGGCATAATGTCTAGTCTTCTGGCATTTGAAACATGTATTGTGGCTTAGATCCCTCCTGGCTGGTGTTGACGAGTTGGCTCGATTCTGTCCGTTGCTTCCTCCATTCCCATTGCCATTCTTGGGGCCACTATGGTTGTGCGAACTTCCTCCATTATGATTGTGACCTCCATGGCATAACGTGCTAACTTACTAAAATCATCCACATACCGGCCAACTGTACGTCCTCCTTGGCGCAAGTTGCGAAACTCACGCTTCTTCATGGCCATAGCTCCTGCTGAAACATGGGCAGTACGGAAAGCCTGCTGAAACTTGTCCCATGTGACAGTGTCGATGGGGTAAGTGGCTGTGAAATTCTCCCACCATGATGCTGCGGGTCCATCAAGCTGATGTGCGGCAAAACGCACTTTCTCCGCATCTGTGCATCCTGCAGTGGTCAACTCCCTTCCAATCTTGCGGAGCCAATCATCTGCAACTATCGGCTCGGTGCTACTGGAGAACATCGGTGGATTCAGCCTCAAGAAACGGGCTAAGTGATCAATAGGTGGTGGTTATGGTGGGTTGTTGTTGTTGTTGTTGTTGTTCCCCTTATTCTAATTCCGGACTAGTATCTGCATCAATGCATTCTGCTGCTGGATCTACTGAGTGAGCTCCGGTGGGAAAGCAAAACCATTGTCGCATCTCGGACGCATCTGAGGGTTTAGAAAGGATGAGAATACAGAATAGAATGAGGTCTAGAGAGAAAACACTACCCATATGCACATGAGACAAACACAAACAATATCACTTCAATCAAATCAAACAAGGGCATACATCGGTCTAACTATCGTTACAAAAGTGCTCGGACTATGCTATATACATGGGGGAATACTACTACTATTATGGTGGTCGACTAGAAAAATTGATCGGTCGAAGACTCCATGATATCTGCTCCAGCTTCATCAACAAAGTCATCATCACTATCATCAGGGTCTGAGTCGGTGTCGTCGATGATGATGTAGTTCTTCAGGCAAGTGCAATCATCGTCTTCTCCTCCTGGCGCGGGGAATCCCATGAACACTTTTAGCTTCTTCTTCAAGTCATAATTCTTCTCCACGAGTGTCATCATTTCCTCCTCATATCTATTACGTGTAGACTTGAGTTCTTCTTACAGCTCTGTGATCTTGGTCATTGCCTTCTTCAAATCTATCATGCCTGCGCACATCTAGTTCTCCTGGCGACGAATGTGCTGGTTTAACTCCTGGATGAAAGCTGCAATTGATCTATCCTTCCTGGTGCTGATCATCTCCCATTGCTCATCTCGGTGCCCACAAATCTGGTAGATAGTATCCTTGAGATCCTTGTGGTAAACTTCTCCAATGCGTCCCATGGTAATGTGGGCTGCCATGCTCTTTCCTAGACTCCAGGTTGGTGCATCAAAGGAAAACTCTATGGGCTTAGTGACGGGCATGAACCTCCTTCCTGGAACTTGAACTTGAATCATCCAATGCACCTCTTCTGGTAAAGTGGCGATGTAGGTCCCGGTGAAGCTTGGTACTCCGATATTTAGGTATCTAGTGACTTCCTTCAAGAGGCGTCCAAAAGGGGTATCTTCATCTAGTTGCGTGAACTTGTTCCTTGCATCCGCCATCCTAAAGAGTAGAAAAAGGAGAGGAGTCAGAAATGAGAAGAGAGTAGTGATCTAGGGCTTTAGCTTAGTGGTCATGTCCTACAGTCAGCGTGTGCTCTGATACCATCTTGTGGCGACCAGACCTCAAACAATCTGATCTCTGTGCATCAGTGTCATCCCTGGATCGGTAATGCTGACACGCGTAGTACTTGAAGGATTTATAACAAAGTAGCAATCACACACTTATTACAACGGATGTCTCGAAAGAGAACTTATTACAATAAATATGGCTTAACGCCATCTAATAACGATAACAACGGAAGGCTTGGAAGATAAAGCGAGTCCATCAACTCCAACGACATCACTGAGTGAAAGATCATGACCTAAGGCACCTTACTCGTCGTCTGAAAATTCTGCAACATGAACGTTGCAGCCCAAAAACGGGTCAGCACATGGAATATGCTGGCAATGTAACACGTAGAGAGTAATGAACAGAATAATGCTATCACTACATGCATATATGGCTGGTGGGAAGCTCTATGGTTACAGTTTTGCATAAAGCCAATTTTTTCCTACAACAAAGGAATAAATTTTATTTAACTATCATGGTGGTTGTTAAACAGTGAGAAGGTTCCTCCAACTCAATCCCAATTAAGCATCATCATTAACCCAAGCAAATTAAATTAAGTAACATGATGAGATTCACATAATAATCCAAGAAACTAGATACTCAAAACGTCCATAACTGGGGACACGACTAACCATGATTAGTTTGTACACTCTACAGAGGTTTGCGCACTTTTCCCTGCAAGACACGATCGCCTCCGTTGGATTTCTCGCACTACAAGGTGTTTGAAAAATGGATGACCGAGACACAGTCTTTCAGAAGCATTAACTCTTTACTCTGGGTAGATAGTACCAGCCTACATCCCCTACATCTGCTTGTCTACCACTGAAAGAGGTCACACAACATACTCAACTATGCTAGAGCCCAGAGTAGCTTGCGCCTGCACACGGAAGTTTCTATCATGAATAATCTCATGATCCCTTTGAGCCCGGGTGGCGGTCCGTAGGAGAATCACACGGTACCCCAGGATTTCCAAAAATATAGGCAACACTGGGTTCCCTAGGTGCCTCAATCCATCCAGATGTGTATTAAAGTTGCCACCTTAAGTTGAACCATTAATTAACAATCTCACATCTATCATGTATACACTCACTAGCATTAGCAATATAAGCAAATGTAGAAATAACTCCCAAAGGTTTGATAATAAATAGGTAATAGGTTCTACCTCATCATCTACTTCCCAAAACCCACATGTTAAATTAGATCCTAACCATGCAATTGTTTGAGGATTGATCTAATGCAATAAAACTAGATAGTAAAGAGGTATGATCAAAGTGTTACTTGCCTTGCTGATGATCCGTAAAACCTAGAGAACCGTAATAGCACGCTGCGCACTCCTGGTACTCTATCGCAAACAAACAAGCACACAATAAGCACTCATCTAACGCACGGGTAAAACTCAAATAAGAGATCTAACCAGAAAGTTTAACTTAAGAACTCTGGTTTGCAAAAAGAATCAAATCAAACGAAGAAACGAAACTCAAACGGCGAAAGAAACAAGCTTCATTTACTAATCTGGACCTAAGTCAAATTTTACAGTGGCAAAAAACTGTTTGAGTTAGTTAAATGGAAAGTGGGTTTCGAGACGTAACTCTAGGCGCTTGAATCGCGTGATTTCGATAAACGAGCGAAAAGTTATACTAAAACGAAAATCGGATCAGAAATCGCGATCGAAAATAATCGCGAAAAACCCGAGAAAAAGAAAAACTGATGAACAGGCTAACAAACGAACGTTTGCTGTCTACAGCTAAACGACCAAAACTGTTCGTTAAAACGATCGTACGTATGAACGTCCGCTAAATAAACTAAAATGAGAAAAACCGATGAACCGATAAAAAAAACCAGGGTTTCCTAAAAAAATCGTACGGTTTTTTGAAGAAAACCGCGGCGGCGGCGGGCTACCTCCGGCGGCGGGGTCTGGCGAGGTCGGTAGCGGACGGCAGCGTCGGCGGCGGGCGAGGCGACGACGACGGGCGGCGGGATCGGCGGTGGCGCGGGGCGACGGCGGCGGCGGCGGGATTGGCGGCGGTGGCTTAGGGTTAGGGTTTGGGGCGCGGGCGGATGGGGTGGGCTGGGGCGCCGGGGCGGCGGCTTATAAGGGCTCCAAAAATCCCGACGTGTAGAAAAAGAAAGAAAAGAAATACTAAACGGACTCCAAAAATCCCGAAATAAGTTTTCCCCGTCCTCTAAAAATAAGCCGGACAAGATGAACATTTATTTGGGCCTAAAATGCAATTTTGGAAAACACACATTTTCCTAATTCAAATAAAATAGCAATAAAACTCCGAAATAAAATCTTATTTGATTTCAATATTAAATCTCCAATATTTCTTTATTTTGGGAAAGTCATTTTATTCCCTCTCTTTTATTTTTATAAAAGAAATATACGAAGATAAAATAATTAAAATCAAATGATCCTATTTTCAAAAATTTGAGAAAACTCAAATATGAAAATAACGAAATTCCCAACTCTCTCTGTGGGTCCTTGAGTTGCGTAGAATTTATAGGATCAAGCCAAAATGCAAATAAAATATGATATGCAATGATGATCTAATGTATAACATTCCAAATTGAAAATTTGGGATGTTACAGATATTTCAATCAAATCATCAGAATCATTATCTATAGATTCATGCATATCATTATTTTCTTCCAAAGCAACAGTCATTCTCTCAATAAATTCTTTGACATAGACATTAGGAGCATAGTTTTCATAGTAATATTTAAGTATGTCAAAATTTTCAGATTCGTAGAGAGTAATATCATAGTTTTCAATCAAAGAAGCAACTTCATAAGCACCCTTAAAAGCAACAAATTCTTCAATTTGTTCGATACATAGTAACTATAAACACCCTCTGCATTAGAAGATAAGATTTCATTTTCATTAAACTCACATTGGTAGGGAAGGTGTTTTTAGGGTTCTTAGAGCAACAAGTAAAATCATAAATTTCACAATGATTCCAAGCATAACACAACGATTTGTTTATTTGATCCCATATGAGTCTCCCTTTTTCAGACAAACGGTGACACATAAAATGAGCATGCTTATCTAAAGATTTCCCATCAACTAGGCTAGTTGGGGTTTAAGCACGAGCGCATAAGGATCGAAGATGATCCAAGTAGAACACTTTAAGTGGATCCATATCAATTGATTTTTAGCAAGCAAAGATGCAAGCACGTGGAAGGCACATGGAGGAACAAGCAAACATAAGATCGAATGGAAGAAGGGCGAATAAAACGGCAAGGGTGAAGTGGGGGATAGGAAAACGAGAGGCAAATGGCAAATAATGTAATGTGAGGGTGATGAGTTTGTGATGGGTACTTGGTATGTCTTGACTTGAGCGAAGACCTCCCCGGCAACGGCGCCAGAAATCCTTCTTGCTACCTCTTGAGCACTGCGTTGGTTTTCCCTTGAAGGGGAAAGGGTGATGCAGCAAAGTAGCATAAGTATTTCCCTCAGTTTTTGAGAAGCAAGGTATCAATTCAGTAGGAGGCTCCTCAAAAGTCCCACACACCTACACAAACAAACAAGAACCTCGCAACCAACGCGATAAAGGGGTTGTCAATTCCTTCACGGAAAATTGCGAAAGTGAGATCTAATAGAGATAATAAGATAAGATAATATTTTTGTTATTTTTATGATATAGATTGGAAAATAAAGATGCAAATAAAAGTAGATGGGAAACTTTATATGATAAAAAATAGACCCGGGGGCCATAGGTTTCACTAGTGGCTTCTCTCAAGATAGCATAAGTATTACGGTGGGTGAACAAATTACTATCGAGCAATTGATAGAAAAGTTCATACTTATGAGAATATCTAGGCATGATCATGTATATAGGCATCACGTCCGTGACAAGTAGACCGACTCCTGCGTGCATCTACTACTATTACCCCACACATCGACCGACTCCTGCCTGCATCTAGAGTATTAAGTTTATGAAGAACAGAGTAACGCATTAAGAAATATGACATGATGTAGAGGGATAAACTAAGTAATATGATATAAACCCCATATTTTTCTCCTCGATGGCAACAATACAATACGTGCCTTGCTTCCCCTGCTGTCACTGGGAAAGGACACCGCAAGATTGAACCCAAAGCTAAGCACTTCTCCTATTGCAAGAAAGATCAATCTAGTAGGCCAAACCAAACTGATATTTCGAAGAGACTTGCAAAGATAACCAATCACACATAAAATAATTCAGAGGAGATTCAAATATTTCTCATAGATAAACTTGATCATAAACCCACAATTCATCGGATCTCGACAAACACACCGCAAAAAGAGTTACATCGAATAGATCTCCAAGAAGATCGAGGAGAACTTTGTATTGAGATTCAAAGAGAGAGAAGAAGCCATCTAGCTAACAACTATGGACCTGAAGGTCTGTGGTAAACTACTCACAACTCATCGGAGAGGCCTTGGAGATGATGTAGAGGCCCTCCATGGTCAATTCCCCCTCCGGCGGAGCGCCCGTGAAGGCTCTAAGAAGGGATCTCACGGATACAGAAGGTTGTGGCGGTGGAAATAGGTTTTCATGGTGCTCCTGGATGTTTTCAGGGTACGCGGATATATATATATAGGAGGAAGAAGTATGTTGGTTGAGCCACGAGGGGCCCATGAGGGTGCGGGGCGTGCCCACCCCCTTAGGGCATGTCGGGCACCCTCGTGGCCGCCTTGTTTGTTGCTTGACGTCCACTCCAAGTCTCCTGGATTGCGTTTGTTCCGAAAAGATCGCTCCCGAAGGTTTCATTCCGTTTGTACTCTGTTTGATATTCCTTTTCTTCGAAACACTGAAATAGGCAAAAAAACAGCAATTCGGGCTGGGCCTCCGGTTAGTAGGTTAGTCCCAAAAATGATATAAAAGTGTAAATTAAAGCCCATAAACATCCAAAACGGATAATATAATAGCATGGAACAATCAAAAATTATAGAAACATTGGAGACGTATCAAGCATGCCCAAGCTTAATTCATGCTCGTCCTCGAGTAGGTAAATGATAAAAACAGAATTTTTGATGTGGAATTCTACCTAGCATATTTGTCAATGTAATTTTCTTTATTGTGGCATGAATGTTCAGATCCAAATGATTCAAAAAAAGTTCATATTGACATAAGAAATAGGAATACTTCAAGCATACTAACTAAGCAATCATGTCTTCTCAAAATAACATGGCTAAAGAAAGTTCATCCCTACAAAATCATATAGTTAGGCTATGTTTCATTTTCATCACACAAAATACTCCCATCAAGAACCACCCCGGTTTCAGCCAAGCAATTGGTTCATACTTTTTAACGCGCTTCAGCTTTTTTTCAACTCTCACGCAATACATGAGCGTGAGCCATGGATATAGAACTATGGGTGGAATAGAATATGATGATGGAGGTTGTGTGGAGAAGACAAAAAAGGAGAAAATTTCATATTGACGAGGCTAATCAACGGGCTATGGAGATGCCCATCAATTCATGTCAACATGAGGAGTAGGGATTGCCATGCAACGGATGCACTAGAGCTATAAATGTATGAAAGCTCAACGAAAGAAACTAAGTGGGTGTGCATCCAACTTGCTTGCTCACGAAGACCTAGGGCATTTTGAGGAAGCCCATCATTGGAATATACCAACCAAGTTCCATAATGAAAAATTCCCACTAGTATATGAAAGTGACAACATAAGAGGTATATGAAGAAAATGGTGCTACTTTGAAGCACAAGTGTGGAAACGGATAGTAACATTGTCCCCATTTTTTATTTTCTTTTTTTGTGCCTTTCTTTTTTTCTTTTTGTCCTTTCTCTTTTTTTCTTTGGCCTTCCTTTTTCTTTTCGGTTTTGGCCTTTCTTTTTTTATAAGGGACAATGCTCTAATAATGATGATCATCACACTTCTATTTATTTACAACTCATGAATTACAACTCAAAACTAGAACAAGATATGACTCTATATGAATGCCTTCGACGGTGTACCGGGATGGGCAATGAATCAAGAGTGACATGTATGAAAAATTATTCATGTTGGCTTTGCCACAAATACGATGTCAACTACATGATCATGCAAGGCAATATGACAATGATGATGCCTGTCATGATAAACGGAACGGTGGAAAGTTGCATGGCAATATATCTTGGAATGGCTATGGAAATTCCATAATAGGTAGGTATGGTGGCTGTTTTGAGGAATATATAAGGAGGTTTATGTGTGATGGAGCGTATCGTATCACGGGGTTTGGATGCACAGGCGAAGTTTGCACCAACTCTCAAGGTGAGAAAGGGCAATGCACGGTACCGAAGAGGCTAGCAATGATGGAAAGGTAAAATTGCGTATAATCCATGGACTCACATTAGTCATAAAGAACTCATATACTTATTGCAAAAGTCTTATTATCCCTCGAATCCAAGTAATACTACGCATGCTCCTAGGGGGGAGGTTGGTAGGAGTTAACCATCGCGCGCCCCCGACCTCCACACAACGGAAGGCAATCAAAAGAGCACTCCATGCAATAAATTTGTTACACAACTTTTACCATTCGTGCATGCTACGGGACTTGCCAACTTCAACACAAGAATTCTTTAAATTCAAAATTACCCAACTATCATGACTCTAATATCACCACCTCTATATCTCAAACAATTATCAAGCATCAAATTGATCATAGCATCCAATTCACTTTCTATGATAGTTTTTATTATACCCAACTTGGATGCCCATCATTCAAGGACCAATTTTATAACCATAGCAAATACCATGCTGTTCTAAAAGACTCTCAAAATGATATATGTGAAGCATGAGAGATCAACAATTTCTACAAAATCAAACCACCGATGTGCTCTAAAAGATATAAGTGAAGCACTAGAGCAAAATTATCTAGCTCAAAAGTTATAAGTGAAGCACATAGAGTATTCTAATAAATTCCAAATCATGTGGGTCTCCCCCAAAAGGTGTGTACAGCAAGGATTATTGTGGTAAACTAAAAAGGAAAGACTCATATCATACAAGACGCTCCAAGGAAAACAAATATCATGTGGTGAATAAAGATATAGCTCCAAGTAAAATTACCGATAAATGAAGACGAAAGAGGGGATGCCTTCCGGGGCATCCCCAAGCTTAGGCTTTTGGTTGTACTTGGATTATCTTGGGGTGCCATGGGCATCCCCAAGCTTAGGCTCTTGCCACTCCTTATTCCATAGTCCATCAAATCTTTACCCAAAACTTGAAAACTTCACAACAGAAAACTCAACAGGAAATCTCATAAGCTCCGTTAGTGTAAGAAAGAAAAACCACCACATAAGGTACTATAATGAACTCATTATTTATTTATATTGGTGTTAAAACTACTGTATTCCAACTTATCTATGGTTCATACCCCCCGATACTAGCCATAGATGCATCAAAATAAGCAAACAACACACGAAAAACGGAATCTGTCAAAAACAGAACAGTCTCTAGCAATATGCAACTTTCGAATACTTCTGGAACTCTAAAACTCCTAGCAAAATAGGAAGTCCTGGGAAATTTGTCTACTGATCTACTTCAAAAAGAATCAACACAAAATCACGTGTATGTGATTTATTACAATTATTCTTGTGCGTGCAAAAGTTTCTGTTTTTCAGCAGAATCAAATTAACTATCACTGTAGGTTATCCTATAGGTTCTACTTGGCACAAATACTAACTAAAACATAAAACCACATCTAAAAAGAAGCTAGATGAAATATTTATTATTAAACAGAAGCAAAAAATCAAAGAACAAAAATAAAATTGGGTTGCCTTCCAACAAGCGCTATCGTTTAATGCCCCTATTTAGGCATTGAGATTTCAATAATGCTCCGTGAAAGAAAAGAATTGAAGCACAAAGAGAGCATCATAAAACATGTGACAAACACACTTAAGTCTAACATACTTCCTATGCATAGGCATCTTGTAAGCAAACAAATTATCAAGGCAAGCAAAAACTAGCATATGCAAGGAATAACAAAGAGATGATAGCAATCTCAACATGAAGAGAGGTAATTTAGTAACATGAAAATTTCTACAACCATATTTTCCTGGAGTTAAATATGGCGTCCGTGGAGCGGGTCCAGTGCAGTGGACGAAGTCGTGAGCGGGTGCGTTGTACGGTGCTTTCGGTGAGGCGGATCTGTTGCAACGGATGAGGGCTTGTATGAAGGGCCAGCGATGGGGCGGACGAGGGACTCAGTGAAGGGCCTACATTGTGTTGGACGAGGGCGCCGGTTAAGCAGATCCGGTGCGGTGGACCATGATGGCGGTCAAGGAGATCTGGAGAGGTGTACAAGCCAGTCGCTGAAGCGGCTCCGATGAAGTGGTGAGTTGGCAGTTGAGGGTTCCAAGGTGCGGAAGGTAGATCCAGCGGGGTGTGAGGTCCACCGCTACGGCGGAGGACTAGATTCGGCGGCTTGCCGTGGTTGGGGGGTGGGGAGGGGAAGGGGAGGGGCTCTGTGGAAGAATGTTGGGGGCAAAGAGCGGAAAACAATGGAGTTACTAAAGCAGCCATTTTCCATTCATGTGGCAAGGGTAAAACAGGAATATTGCATGGCCAAACTTTCGGGCGTGAGATATTTCGATGTGAACAGGAAGTTTGAAAGCTTTTGGCGCCTGAAATTATATTATGCTCTTGTACAACCGACTATGATATCATGGACGAGATTTTGTTTGTTTTGCACGCAAAAAAAAAGTGCAAGTTTTGAAAATCAGTGTCTCCAACTTGAAACTTAGATTGTCCATTCAATTCAAATATGGATCATTGAGCTAGTACAAGAAAATACCATCATACGGTCTAATTCAAATGAAATTACAAATGTGTTTATCCTAAATATGATGACAAAAGAAAAAATGTGTATGTGTATGAATAGAGTGGATGATTATAAAGTTTGAACATGCCCGTATGTGTATACCTCTAGGTTTAATATATGAATTTGAAATCATGAAATCCTGGGTTAAAAATGTACCTCCGTTTAAATGAATTACAAAAGCTAATGATGAAGTCAAATTCCAAAATTCCAATCTTAGGTTTGTAATTCTGGTACATCAAGGTATATCATGCATGTTCAAAAGTATCATTATCTCATAGTCCAAACTGTGGAACAAATTGATCAACTATGAGTGCACACACTATTGACCATATATATCTCAATTACGCTAAATCCCTCAAATATAGACACCTCACTCTTTATCTCAAGCCACCCCCCCCCC
>NC_041393.1:432985814-433080171 GCF_002162155.2 Triticum dicoccoides | reverse complement strand
CATTAATTCCCCTCTCTCTTCTAAAGTCCATACCCGAATATAGGTCTCTATCACTTTGTCTCTCGAGCATGCACACATCTCTTCCCCCGCTCTCTAGGTCTCCCGGCATCTCTCTTTCCCATGCACACGCACTATGTAGAGTGTATCTTTCCCATACACACAAAACGTCACCCCCAAACGTCTATTTCCCTAGTTATGTGGTTCTCACACAATCACCTCACACACCACCCCGACTGCAAACAAGCACACTTTGTCTCCTTGTGCACCACTCTCCTCTTTCTATCTCTCCCACATGCGGACCCGCCCCAGCTCCTTCCCTGTATACATATATGTCATGACTCTTTCCATAGCTCCCTAATGTATCAACGTTCTCAATCTCTCACATTATTCTCTACACCATCTATTATAGATCTCTCATGAAGTCCCTATCACACACACGATGACTCGCTTCCCTTGCGTCTCCGTACATAGTCCAATTTCGAACCACATCAACATTGTCTCCCTATCTATACGCCATTTATGGACACAAACAACCCTCTCTCTCCCCCTCTCTTCCTCTCTCTCACTCTCCGTCGCTAGCTCTCTCTCTCTCTCTCTCACACACACCCCTCTCCCACACACACCCTCGATGTCTCTTCCTAATAGGCTGCTCCCCCGCCCGCACCCATGCTATCCCGCTACTACACATGTCACAACATTCCCCCTTCCCTTATACTAGGGTTACATCATTAGTGGTCTCTCTACTCCACATACACACACTCCCTCTCACACACAAACGCGCGCACAAACACACACAGACACGCACAAACAACCATTTATCTGGATCCTCATCTCTCCCCATGTCCGCATGTGTATCTCACACAGTCCTCTCTGATTATGTATATGTGTCTCCATGTTACACAACACAAAGCACCATGTACATGTCTCTCTCTATCCACCACACACATAGACACAAAGAATCTCTTATCATTGCCTCAGTCTCTAGACATATCACACACGCACACTGTGTCTCTCTCTCGCGCAAACACGCTCAACAAGGGTTTCCCCGTGAATAACTTACCATCTATTCATCAATAGTCGTGGCAGTACGGCGAACACAAGACGTGAAAAAGAATAAATCTACACGTGCTTAGAGCACCTAGTATGACTACTAGGACTAGAGCAAGCCAAAAAGCGCAACGCCGTCACCCCCTCCTTATCGACGGCGGGGGAAAACCTTTGTTTTACACAGTCGAGAAGTCATTGTGCTAAGGCCCCACTAGTTGAGGCATTGAATAGAATGTAGATGCTAGTTTACAGAAACAAGTATTGATAATACGTTTGTATCTCCATACTTATATTTCTTCCCTTATAAAAAACCGAGTTGGTGATGATGGTACGCGTGCCATCTTGCAATATAGACCGTCCGATCTATATCTGATGGTTGGAAATTAAACTAAAAGATACCGGCACCTCTCTCCACATTTGCAGACAAGGGCTTCCCTCGTTCATCCTTATCTCCAACAACCTCATTGTTGAGCAATTAAGAAAGGAAGCCTCTAGAACAAACTGTCCTCGTGACCGTTACTGGCGTCGTCAATCCCCATGCCTCCGCTCAGTCCGACCACCAATCACCACCACGCCCCACTCCTCTTCACCTTATCTCCTATTTCTCGAGATATCATTAGTTTTTACACATGGGACTACTTCCGCATGGGTCAATCAAAACACGTGTTTTATAAAAAATGCATCTTGATGTTCCGTGCAATGCACGAATCTTGTAGTACTCCTACAGAAGACTAAGTTGGTGATGATGGTGTGTCTGCCATCCGTCGTTTCTGACCATTAGATCTACATCTAACGACTGTGAGGTAAGTTGTTGCCTTTTCTCACCAACATCCCACTTCTCTACCAATTTGCAGAAAACCCATAATTAGTGTCTTATAACCAACCACGTCCCTCCCTCACCTCACCAAAACAGCCCAAGGAATATATTCTAACTGAAACATAATATATCTCTAGTGATATATGCATATAAAAATTAGAGTGTTTTGTATCAAGTTTGTGAATAAGAATTATTATAATTATGATCCGTTGCAACGCACATGAACATTGCTAGTATTTCCAACCATGCAAAAAAAATTCCTAGTATTTCCATAGTTTTGAGTTTTCCATCAAGATATTAGTCACTCATGGTTGATATTTACTTTCAATCATGTACACATATGCATTATGTCACTAGCCTTGCTTATTGGCTTCCAAAGCTTAACTTCCACTCCTACTTACAATATGCAGAGTATTTAACAAAAAAAACTACCACTTTCAACCAGCCCTAGGAAGAATCTATTATACAAAAAAAGCAAAAACATACCCAAAATTTCTTAATCCACGCCAAAAACTACTACCTAGTGCCGATTAGGCTCATTTAAACCCGTTTATGACAGGGTTGGCCCACACGTCCATGCTGAGAGGCAGCTTAAACCAACACATTTTGTTTGACCGTTGACACGAGGGACCCACATCTGACGTTCTATCCTGTTATTCCTCCTCAAATCATTATTTTTCCTGAACATTACTTCAAACAGTATTGATGCGTGTTCGTCAGGTGCTGGTGATGAGCGAGTTGGCCGCCGCTCCGCCAGACGGGCCGGACGCCGCGCTGGCCTCCGCACGGGTTGGCAAGCTGGCCTGAGGGTGACTCACGAGCGAGCAAGCCGCTGCGCTGGCCTACGCTCGAGCCAGATGGCTGGCCTTAGCGTGGCGTGCGCGAGCAAGCCACCATGCACCATGCCAATCTATATAGCAAACCTTGTAGATAATCAGCTGGACGGAGCTATCTTGGCTAGCTAGCGGCCGCGAGCACCGGACAGAGCTGACATCTGGGCTGCCGCAATATGGGCTCCGCACTGCCGGCGGTATTGACCTCGCTTTTTGCCGGTGGCGGTAGCTGCGTCCCATGGCCGAGGATGACTAGGTGGACGGGCCGGAGGTAGGAGATCACTTGGGGATTTTTGTGCGGACTGACATGTAGGTTCCACAAGTTATAACTCCTAACTTCCCGGTTGAATAGAAGGCGTTGACTTAATGGGCGACATGGGGTGAAACGTGCCTATAACGGCACTTTGTAGAGTAGTCGTTTCTTGGTAGGGCTGGTTGGTAAGGGCATGTACAATAGTTGATAAGGTATTCTTATCTTAAGTCTACCACGTTTGCAAGTGGTAGTAGTTTCTTGGCATTATTAGGGGTTTCTTGTAAGGAACAATGTACTACTAGCGACAAAAGGCGATTCCAGGTTGCGTTGTACTCCAACGAGTACTACCAGTGGTCGCAGGATTGTATACCTTGTTTTGTGCGTTCGATCCCGGCCAAACGCATAGTGGCCTTTTTTTAAATAGTAACTTCGCTGGGTAGTTTGTGTTTTGAAGTCAAACGGACGTGCGGCACCACAATCTGGGTGCACTGGATATTCTAGCCACGTGAACGGGTTTTCCTTCCCATCATCTCATGGCTCGCGTGCTCGCCCTAGCCGCACCTCGCTTGCAGCTTCCTCATCAACTAGTAGCATATTTAAACTAGCACCTCCCAATTAAGCCCGAGGAGCCGGAAAAAGCCTGGCGGGGCATTGGGAACTGCGAAATATGGCTCTGTACGTAAAGTGCTCTACTACTACTCTGTATCTTGTGCGTTGCATGCATGGACTTCACTCCATTATCAGCTCTATAAAAGAAATTCCTCTTGATGATTTTTTTAAATGGAGGCAAAAGCTTTGCCTCATCTCATTCATAAAGAAGGAACTATGAACAAAGTTTGAAGAGATCCATTACACCTCCACAAATGGAAGTGAAAAGCCTAGTCTCGCTGTATCAAATAACTCAAATGTTCTGCCCCCCTCCAGTAACCGTTGCTGATAAATAGGTTGCTAGTGTGTGCGTGAGAGGAGCGACTGAGTAGGCCAGCTACATGAGAGGAGGGGCTGAATAGAGCACCGAGAGTACCCACTAGGCCACTACGCATGTGTACTTTCCCTGCATTGATACTATAGCGATGGTTCTAGAGAACAGTAGTACCCTCCACTTCCAACTGTAGCTCCTTGGCCCTGAGAATCAAGAGTTCAAAACTAGTGCACTATACTAGAATTACAGTACACCGCACTACTAGTTGAGAAAGTAGTACCCATACTGCTACAGTACGAGTACGTACTCCTCCATCCCATAATATAAGACGTTTTTTTACACTAGTTGGCGTGTACAAAAAATAGCAAAAAACATACCCAAAATTTCTTAATCCACGCCAAAAACTACTACCTAGTGACAAAAAATTCTTACTAGTGCTATTGTTCACAGTATAATGCAATCCCATAACATCCCATAATGCTAGTAGTAGTAGTAAATAATATCCTCACCCCTTCGCTAAGGAATGAGTTACAGTTGGAAGGGACGAGGCCATTTGGTTACTACGCTCTTATCTCCTCCTCGCAAGTTCTCCTCCCCCCGAAGAGAAGGCAGTTCGTCGCTGCTCCCATGGATTCACCAGGTGGTTCTCCTCCTCGTCAGGGCTGGGAGACCTTGGATGATGATCCTCTGGGATAAATTGCACGCCGCTCCGATGTCCTCACCGCGGCAAGACTCGGTGCTTCCTGCACCAACTTTTTCAAGACGGTGCTTAAACAGGCTTGGGAAAAGGCCATGCTTGTTGGTCTTCCATGCATCCTCGAGGAGAAGGTTCTTCTATGGGACAATCCTTCGAACAGTCCACCGCTCCCCGACCATGGTTGCACATTGACTCCGCTAGAGTTGCCGACATTGAGAGGTAGTCGGATTTTGTCCGATGAGCAGGTCAGTAGTGGAGTTTGATCACATAGTACTTAGTTATTCCATTTCCATCCCGTAATTTCTCCGCTGCCCACTGTCTTATATATAGGTGTGGGTCGGTGCCAATGAAGATTGGCTTGCATACCTCCAGCCGGATACCACCATTATTTTGCACAACATCCATAGCAGTGCGGTCGTTCCCATAGACACCTTATCCACCATTGGGATCGGCCTTCTGGACTGGCTGGGCTTGAATACATATGATGATGCCTACATGAGATTGAAGAAGATAGCAATTGCGGCACCGCCGACAAAGCGATGCGGCTACGATGATTACTATCTCATCGCGGTGTTCGACATAAGGATTGCCATCAATGCAAGAGGCAGTAACGACAGAGGTTGGCGCATGTTGGCGGCGACAGATTTGTACCCATATAATAAGCCGGTTATTTTACTTCCTCTATACCGGAGTAGTACTATTTGCTGCACAGTATTACTGACCGCCATATTTGAGCACAACATTATTATGCGTGGACCTTGACTATGTACGTCACCATGTGTCCAGATCTGAGATGCCGTGTGTACCAGATGAACGGCGCCGAGTTTGACCCCCCGTGATGCTACATGGGTGCCGAGGAACACTCTTGGAGAGTACTCGCATTTCATTGGGGACAGCTACCGCATTGTGAAGCGGATGCCACCTTCCGTGCACAACACTGAATGCCTGCCATTCATGAAGCATGGTTGTGTCTTCAGTGCACACCGCCGGATGAACGACAGGCTGGGACATGCTATCCCTGATTTATGCCGCTTCAGCTTGGATGAGTCTCCATCGTGTGGAACCGGACTAGAAAGCTGGGACAATGATTCCCGTTGCCCACCGCTATGGATCGTGCCATCCATGAAGAACAACTGGGACTGGAACCTGGAGGAGGACATGTAGCCCATCTACAACATTTAAGTGGAGTACGGTAAATTGTGAACGATAGT
Organism: Triticum dicoccoides; assembly: GCF_002162155.2. Classification (NCBI taxonomy): domain Eukaryota; kingdom Viridiplantae; phylum Streptophyta; class Magnoliopsida; order Poales; family Poaceae; genus Triticum; species Triticum dicoccoides. The sequence goes on along the minus strand of NC_041393.1, from coordinate 433,074,391 downwards.
GCTGTGAATATATGTAGACTAGTCGTGCACAAATTTATCACATGAATTGGAGATGGACTTGTGTGGCATACTGACATTTTTCCTTTAGAATTTATTACTAGTAAATGTGTTATGTGTACGTGCAACTTGTGTGGTTGTTGCACGGGCTCCAACACACTCTTTGAGAAAAAAAAGGTGGCACAGCTTTGGATATAGGTGACATGGCGGCATCATACAGTAGGATTGTTTGCTATAGTTGTAGTATACTCCTACTAGGACAACGACTCCTATAAAACCTTGCGCTTGGCTCTTTGCCTCTTTGGGAGGTTCAACAGTTCGTAGTCGTGTGAACCTTGCACTTGGCTCTTCGCCTCTTCGGAAGGTCCAACAATGATGATACTACAGTATATATGCTTCTCGCAATCTGACATCGATTGAAATGTTGCACGTCCACCGCGAGGGCGAGGTCGAGGGAGAGGGAGAGGGAGAGGGTGCTGTAGTCAAAACCCTCTCCTCGTCCTGCGAGCCACCGTGCGCGTGGGCGACGGAGAGGCATAGTAAGCAAGCTTTTCCTCGTCCGGCGAGTTGATGGGACACATCAAAGCAGTACTAGTACTAGTCCATACTGCGTACTTTCCAGTTAATATGGCTTAATTTGAAACGAGAAAAATACACTGGCGGTCAATGTATGTAACAAGACGCTCTTTATGGTCACAATATATAGTTTTGCGGTGATTATACGATCACTAGCTCATCGTAGAGCACCGTATTGCACCCTACTGATCGGCCACATAGTCGAGGTGGCACTTTGTTAACTGGTTAAATTGTCATCTGGTTTCTGGGTCCCACCTATCAGTTGGTAGAGCAAAGAAATCAGTTAAACAAAACTTTACGCAGGCGCGACAGGAGTCCAACCCTTGCGCGCGAACCACCCTAGCTGTGTATGTCAGTGCATGCATGTGTACTCCCTCGGTCTTCCAACAAAGAGTGTACACTGGCTAAAAAACAAAGAGTCTAGTACATCTACACTTCCAATGCATTTAGCCTTTAATCTAAATCAATATTGATTGACTAATGCACCAACTTGTGCTCTAGGTATTGGCTACATGTATATCCTTAATTACAACATGTAACAACCTTCATTTAATCTTCTTCTCTCAATGGTCACATGCACACATAAGTCTGCTACTTTTGGGCGTTAATTATGCCCCGGTCAATGTGTAAATCTCTAAATGTACAGTCTTTCACGGACGTAGGGAGTAGGTTGAGCACTTGAGTGTGAGCGTGTGTGTTGCATCGTGTGATGTGTGCTGCATGGGTGCGTGAGTGTTGCGTGCGTCCATGTGTACGTGTGAGTGTTGCATGTTGCATGCATGCATGCAGGCATGAGGCTTACTCCCTACCATTGACATGTTCATATTTCAAGCTTCCTCTGTTCCCTCCATATGGTGATACTCCCTCTGTTCCCAAATACGGAGTAAAATCCTCCCTCTGTTCCCAAATACAGAATATTTGTCTTTCTAGAGATTTGAACAAGTGACTACGTACGGAGCAAAATGAGTGAAGTGGGCGTAGAGGCATAGGGATACTATAGATAGGAAGTCTTCACGATCCATTATTCCCCATTTCGGTCAGAGAGAACTATTCAACTAGTCTTCGCAGTGAAGTGACAATACACGCTGCAGCAGATGGGACACTTAATTAATAAGCTGAACCAACGTGTTGGTGTTACTAAATCAGCCTTACCCAGTACCGCCATCATGTTTGCCGGTAGAGCACGCTTTCGCAAATACGCCTACGCACCTCTATCCTCCATTAACTAACATATGGGCCCTCATGAGGTAGACCCACATGTCATTGGTGTAACTATTTACACTTCGAAGGACGGTATATCCTGGTAGTAGTACTAGTAGAATTGAGATTTAATGCACTTTCTTCCCCGTCTTTCATTCTTCTTCCTCCTCTCTTCCCCATCGTCGGCCGCACACCATTTCCCCCCCTCACTGCTCGCCCGCCTGCGCCATCTTCCTTGGTAGCTCGTGCGTACCATATCCCCCGGCTCACTGCTCGGCCACACGAGGAGAAGCTTCTTCGCTCGCCCGCCCGAATCCACTTCCCCGCTGGTTCGCAGGCACTGAAAACCCCAATGGCAGAACCGACTGACACGCAGAGCCGCGATTGGAATTCCCTCCCCGATGTTCTCTTGGAGCAGATCTGTAATCGTGTGGACTTACTCAGCACCGTCCATCTGGCCACATGCTAGGTGTCTTTGTACCGTCTACTCGTCTGTAACCGGCCGACTCTTTTCAAGACACCCTGCTTGCTGATGCCCGATCCTTGCAGGTGGCCCAGACACCGACTTGACGATCCTATAGAGGTTGTCATGGTGCCCCTCGACATGCTACCACTACCCGTCCACCTGTCCTTCATGCGCGGCCACTACTGGGCGGGCATGAAGGCCAACTGGATCGTCCTCATCCACCAATCCGGTAGTCCGTGGCGTCTCGTGGATATCTACACCTAGCGAGTGATCACCCTTCCATCGTTGGATACCACCGCCATCGAGCCTCGTGGCCTGCCGGACACTCCTACCTACTATGCACGAGACGCGTCAAGCTTTTGGCTTGACCTTTGTTTGCTGAAAGTTGTAATCTGTGAAGTGCCCACACCATCAGAAGACTACATGGATTACAAGTTCATTGCCTTGTTCAACATGGGATTAGTCTATCTGGAATCCGGTCACCATACATGGTTATGGCTCATCGTCAATCCTATTGAGGCAACATTTCTGTCTGATGCTATAGTGCATGATGGCATCGTTTACGCGGTCGACGCATAGATTGGCTGCCTATACTGGTGGAATCTGTCGTCGTGTAATTGTTCTATCTCATCTCATCTTTACCTTATGAATACGACTGCCTGTTCATTGTTACAAATTTAGAATAGATAGTATGTCTATAACCACATCATTGCTATATGTTCCTCTCATTTCCTAGATTTTTATGACCACACATGTTATTGTTAGAGTTGATATGAGAACAATTGGCATCTAATGATTGTTAGAATAGATATTATGAGCATACCCTCATGATTGCTATATGTTACTCTCATTTCCAAGATTTTTATAACAATGCATGTTATTGCTTAGAGCTGATATGAGAACAGTAGTACTTGAACCATGACATATTGCTAGAATATGAAAGCCATTGGCTTATTTTTTTAACTTGGGGTATGATTATGACCACGGCATTGCAATTCTCTATCTATGATATGTGTCACTGTTATAATAATCTTAATTCCACACATACTCTGAACATGATTGTTTATTTTTGTCCTTTTGATATCCAATTTGAATTGTTGCAGCAGACGCAAATGCGCTGGCCTTCATGATTCCAGGACCTGGAATCATACCAGTTGATGGGTGGTGGTTTATCGCTCGTTTAGCTGACGGTGGTCATTTGATGCTCATTCGCACATACCAAATTGACCAAACCATTACATCAAACCACATGCAGTACAATGCCTGGGGCGTTTGTGACAATGATGGCTATGGATGCTTCATGTTCGAGAAAGATCCCAGCTCCGTTGGGCCAGGCATATTCAATTGGAGGCGGGTTTACAGCCTCGGCAACCACTCCATGTTCCTCGGGCTCAATTATCCGATCATCCAACCAATCATCGATCATATCACCAGCGATGATTACCGTCCTATGCAACTTCCATTCGCCAGGGGGGACTGTGTTTACACATCATACCATGGGTTTCATGAATCACCATATCCAGTGATTCGTTGACACAGCTTGTTGCCAGATAATCTTCAGTGTGTGAAAGGCATCAAGCTTCCATGCGATAGATGGCTTTTGCAAACCCGACATGCGGAGATGTGGTTCATGCCAACAACAAATATGCACAACTTGATTCATACTGATATCTAGAATGATCCATCTATTCTATTGCTGTAGCACGACCCTCTTTTGTTGGATATTATGTACCATTGTTAGTTTGAAGCACTCCTCTGGTTTGAACGATAGATACCTTTCTGGTATCAAGTGCAACCTAACTCACCTGCGTAGGATGTACTGATAATGATGATGGAGATGTTGTGCAGAAGCCATATATATCAATTAGTCTTCAAGTGCGTACTTGTTAGTTAAACCTATGGTTAAAATGTGACACTAAATACGACTAGTAAGTAGTACAGTAGCAGTACTAGTATACGCCGGTCAAATTATTCATCATGTCCACACATTGAATTGACGTGACAACAAGCTGCACGTGAGATGACACAAGAATCTCGGCGGCGTGTTCGGCTATTCTAGACTTCAGATTTGGAGTACCACTTATCTGTCGAAATCTTTCATCATTCGCTTAAAATAGTCGATTGATCATACATTGAGTACCATATAACTGGAATGAACCGATGCAAGTCAAAGAAAGATTGGCCGGTGCTGCCGGCTGGCATCAAGTTCAATCCCACGGATCAAGAGCTGATCGAGCACCTTGAGGCCAAAGTGAGTGCTGACAACACAAGATCTCACCCTCTCATCGATCTGTTCATACCAACCATCAATAGCGAGCACGGCATATGCTACACCCATCCTGAGAAACTTCTAGGTAAGACATCGATCGGCCGTCTACTTGCACAAACTTATTCCTTTGTTTATAACTCTATTTTTCTTTTTAGACGTAGACCTAGTGAAGCAATTACAATTTGACAGTTAATAAAAAGTGAAACAAGTGACTGCAACATGCCAAAGATGTTATGAAAATGCCAACTACATACACTAAAACATGTATTCGACAATACTGCAGTTATCACACTGAGTGGCCTAAGCAAGCATTTCTTCCAGCGCAATTCCAGGGCATTCAAAAGAGGCACGTGGATGCATCGCAAGATACAATCGGAGTGCGGCATGCACGCAATGTGGCACAAGACCGGCAATACCTTGCTGGTGATGGTCAATGGCTGACAGACAGGAAGCAAAAAGGTTCTGGTGTTGCACACCAACAAGAACTTCGACCAGCAGAGGACCAACTGGGTGATGCACCAGTACCACCTCGGAGGCCTGGAGCAATAGAAGGAGCGGGAGCTGGTCCTCAGCAAGCTTTTCTACCAGACGAACACTAGGGCCAGGAGTAAAAATATTATAAGTTAGTTTGGTATTGGTACTTGTACTACCTTGTCGTCCGCAAGTTGGTATTGTTCTTAATGATCTTTTGGTATGAACTTGGCATTTGCTTCCAACCATCATGCCGAGGGTCGACGTGGATATAAAGCTGAATCATTTGTTTCGAAACGAATTTTTAGGCACCTGATTTTTTTTGATGGGTAGCATAAGCACCTGCCGTTTGAATTCCCAGTTCTCCAAATTTTTCAAAACAAGTGCATGCACTTATTATCACAATGAAAAAACAATATCCCTACTGCATCCCAATTATCACTTTGTACTTGCAGAATTCTCTCGTTTATTGAGCAGGTATATTTTTTTTAGGTCGACCAAGTTTCAACTGGGTTGTAGACTGCCCAGGGTTGGTTTTGTTTTTAACTGGCCCAGCACATGACGACAACGGGGCACAAAGATCCAGCAGGTATCTACTGGCCTCTAGCCAGCGTTAGTTATATTTTGTCTTACAACATCCGCATGCAGTTTTTTTACTGAATCAAACACACATCCCAGTTCTATTTTCCTCTTGAAACGCATGTCCTACATCCATTTTCTAATCTCTACCTATAGTTTTACTAGTTCATATACACGTATCATTATATTGAAAATACATAAAATTCCCTTTTCATATTTACATCCTTATTTTTGTTGTTGTTTTCCCTCCCAGCACTGATTTTTTTACCACTGGTTTTCCCTTAAACCAACTCAATTGTCCCACGTCTTATTTTCTTACAAAAACTAAACGATTTTTTTGGCATATCAATAAGTTCTTAAAAAATTGTTTTTCATTTCGGGATTACAACAGTTCGGACTCCACCGAAATATGCAAAATAAGGTTGAACTTTTTGATCGTGGTCCTGGGCAGAAAATGGGCTATAATAAATTACGTAAGAATTAGCAAATGGGCTGCAAATTATTAAAAAATAGCCAATGGGCTCTATGTTGTCTGCCACAGATTTGGAGGCTGACTTGTGGGCCTACTAAGTTCATGCGTACACAAGGTTTCTCAAAAAAGAAACTTAGTCAACAATCGACTCTACCAGCGCCAGACCAATAGATGTCAATCTAATGGCAATCGTGCTTCTTCATGCTTTGATCTTCTTGCCCCAGCCACCCAAACCAGCGCCATCGGAACCGCCTGCTCCGGCCTCCCATGGCCGGCTGTGCTGCCGGGCAGGCCTCCCGGCCCCACCATACTCGCATCCCTGGCCTGTCTATGCCTCTACTCACCCACACCTCCTGTTATTTTCCGACGACGGTAGCCGAACCAGTCAACCCTCGTACTCTCCATCGTGTGGGCAGCCACTTCCATGTCTTCCCCTGCTCCGTGTCGTTCCCTTCATAGGACTCATTGTTGTCCACTGCCCTGGTGCTCTTGGCGCGGCGTGGTCAACGTGGTCAACAAACAACATCCATCGGAAGTGGACTGTACGTGGAGAGGCTGACAGCTGGGTCCACGGCCGCACACAAGGAAATGCCTCCTTATTACGTGCAAAATAATGATTCCTCCACCTGACATCTGGGACCCGCCGGAAGGACCTCTGTATTTCATGAAAAAAATGTTCCCTCCGCTGACAGGTCAGACCCACCACCTATATCTTCGCACGCAAGGAAGTGCCTCCTTATTGCGCACAAAAAAATGAATACCCCCTGCCAGTTGGGACCGACCATAGTGGGAGGCTGACTTGTGGGCCTACTAAGTTGACGGGGACGGAGGGCTTTGTCCACTTAGTCTATATATGAACGATTCTAGCTCCAGTGACCGTACGATGTCCATCCAACGGTCGTAGTGCTTCTTCAACCTCTGGTTTTCTTGCTCCAGCTGCCCAAACCAGCACTGGTAGTACTGCGTGCTCCTGCCACCCATGGCCAGCTGTGATGCCGCGGAGGCCTCACCGCCCCCTACTACTCCCACCGCTGGCCAGGCCATCCCTCTACTCATCCACACCCCCTGTTATTCTGCGGCGATAGCAGCCTCACACCTCAGCCGAACTTGTGAACCCTCGTACTCCTCTACACGTGGGCATCCACTACCGCGTCTTCCCCGGCTCCGCGTCGTCCCCTTCCTAGGCCTTGCCGTCGTCCACCGCCCTGGTGCTCTCGGCGCGGCGTGGTCAACGTGGTCAAGGAACGACTTCCATCGGAAGAGTATTGTATGTGGAGAGGCTGACAGTTGGGTCCACGGCAGCCGCAAGGAATTGCCTCCTTATTACGCGCAAAATAATTATTCCTCCACCTGACAGCGGGGACCCACCAGACGGACCACTGTATTTTGTGAAAAAAACGTTTCCCCCTGACTGCTGGGACCCACCAGCTGCATCTTCACATGCAAGGAAGTGCGTCCATATTACGGGCAAAAAAATAATTCGCCCCCTGACTGCTGGGACCCACTAGCTACATCTTCGCACGCAAGGAAGTGCCTGACAGTTGGGACCCACCTGGTCAAAGCATACGTAGTGTTGTCATTCTGGTCGCAAATGTGTACGTACATACTATTGATGTAGACGCGCACGTGTAGAGGCACACACGTAGCATGTACACGTGCGTACAGCGGCCAGGGTGCAAGAAAGTAAATGCGGCCACATACGTACATATGGGCGGGGTCTTGAACGCCTACTCGCGCATACGTATGGCGAGGGCTCGTGTACATGGCTGGGTCGGAACAAAGGAACTGCATCATCATCGTGTTCATGGGGAGCCAACCGGCTGGGTCGAAACGGAATGCATCGTCGTGTTCATCAGGAGGGCTTGGACGGAACAGTAAATTTAAACGAGGCCTGGCATACCGTACAACGGAGGAAACGGCCTTGTGTTTGACCGACCACGGTCGAAACAGGATCCTGTTCATCAGGAGGGGTTTGGCGTACCGCAAAATGGAGGAAATGGACTTTTGTTGGACCTCCTACGGTCGAAACGGGGTCCTGTGGGTAGGGAGGGGTGTGGCGTACCGCAAAACGGAGGAAACAGACTTGTGTTGGAGTGCTATGGTCGAAACTTGGGGTCATGTTCATCGGGAGGGGTGTGGCGTATCGCAAAACAGGACTCCAGGGGATACTGTTCATCTCCACCGTTGACCTCCTCTAGCCTCCAGGGGCTACTATTCATCCACCGTCCACCTCCTCCAGCCTCCACCTGCGACTATTCATCCATGGGCTCCTGTTTATCCAGTCTCCACCGCGCGCTACTCCACCGGCTACTGTTCAACCAGCCCTCTCCACGGGCTACTGTTCAACCACCCCTCCATGGGCTACTGTTCATCCAGCCCTCCACTAGTTGCTGTTCAACCAACCCTCCATGGGGTTGTCCTGTTCATCCAGCCCTCCATGGGGTCCTATTCATCCAGCGCCAACCGGCTCGATCGTGGTCCTGTTCATCCAGAGGCAACACCACGGGGACCTGTTCATCCACCCCCACCGGGAACTGTTCATCCAAACCCCCCCAACAACGCTCACTATTCATCAAGCAAAGGAGGCAGCAGGGTTCGATCGGCTTCAGTTAGCAGCAGTAGCGAAGGAATCACTCGGGTTCACTAACGTAGCTAGTGTAATCGCTCGGGTTCAGTTAGAGATCAACGCCTCGCTCGGGTTTAGTTAGAGCCCAATGCCTCACACACACGGGCGTACGTGTACGAGAGAAACGCTCATCGCTCGGCCCCCGACCACCCACCATAACGGGGAACTCTCCGAAATTTTCCTCGCCCTTGCTTCTACCACGGTTTTTTCCGTCATGGATGGCCCAAAGAATGTCATGCAGCTGCGTCTCCGGCCCGCCCAGGACGAAAAGCCCATTTTCTGTCATGATTTTTGTCATAGAAGTAGTCGCTCACCACATCTATGATGATACTGGGTTTTGTCACAATTATTGTCATAGAAGTGTCATAAGTATGACAGAAAAAAAATTGTTCGGCCCAAAATGTCACGGATGTGTCTTTTTTTTATAGTGACATCATGGACACGCATCAACAGAACTTACCATTTGAACTATAATCTCTTCAGAAAATAGGATTGGCCAGATTCAGATAGCACAAATTTCAGTCTGGAAAATCTCCAATTCCTTCGTGGTTACCTCAGTGTCTTGTTTCATTTTTTTGACTCTTGCATCTAATACCTGCCTGTCCAGTCTCAACTTGTTGATTGTACGTTGAGAATCTTGTACACGTTGTCTTGCCACCTCTAGTTGATGCTCGAGAACATCAGCACATTCAAATTACAATCCATAATCATTCGGTAATTGCCATGTCGCACTGCTCACAGATCTTTGTGCTGATGTCACTTCATCCTGAAATGTTTCTGTAAGTACACATGACTAGGGCAAAAATGTAGTTATAACAGTGAAGCGAGCAAGACAGACTGTTTTGTACATGGCAAAACAGGACTAACAATAATGTTACACGTCATGAAGCATAAGCAAGTGATATTTTAAAAATTATAAAAATGGTAGTCTGTGCAGCCTGCATACAGAAATCTCTCTTAGCTCAGCAGAGGAGCATGATGTTGGGGCCAAATCCAAAACATAGACAAGTTACAAATTTAGACAACATGTTGCATATAAGTAAGAAAGCAGTTGGCCATTCTGTAGCTCAATTATAGTCTTAGGGAGCATAATGAATAGCAGAGGGATTCATACAAACCTAGTACAGCAAGCAAAGCTATGCAATCATTAGCCTAGTATAAACTAGATTGTGAGCCTCATGCAGTAATAGTTGGTTAATAGACTTCAAAGCTTCAGGCACACTTCGCTAGAGTAATTAAATGGTAAGGCCTTTAATTATGTCAACTAATAGTTATACAAGTACCCAACATCAGGCATCATTGTTTGGGCATCTCATTAACTGAGGACAAATAAAGCAATTGAAAAAAGCAAATTAAACATGCCTGAAACAAACAAGGAATTGAGCTGTTGAGTTGGATACAGTGACTTACCTTAACTAGTTGAACAGGCTCAGCGTTGCTCCTACTTCACTTGCAAGGCTCCTTCCTAACATCTGTACATGGAAATCCTCAATCTTATCTTCATTGCACCCCCTCTGCAAGGTGACACAAACTAGTTACTCGTCTCCTTGGAAGATAAATATGCATACTTTCCAGTCTGTGAACAACACAAAAGGATGAGATTATAACAAAACAACACCACACAATGAAACATGCCACATATCTTGCACTTGCACACAATGAAATGAGCATTTAGTATGTGTGTGCTATGTAAAAACTAGGCATACCTTCGAACTGGATCTCCAGGTACTCTTGGAGAGCCTATTTTAGTGTACAGCCAAACCTTTATGTCACCTATGAGGTAGACAAGCCCCCACTACATCAGCTCTTAGTGTTTAAATCATTGACAAGCTCTGTTAGAGTGTTAGGTCAAGAACATCAAGTAATCAAAGCAAACAGTCCTGGTATGGTTGGCTGATGCAAACAAGCAATTAAACAAATGTGTGAGCAAATCTTACATACTCTCTCCTTCCATCTATATAGGGCCTAATCGTTTTTCGAGGCTAACTTTGACCAAGGGTTATAGCAATAATATATAACATGCAAGTTACACAAAGCATACCGTCAAATTCGTACATGAAAGGAGCTTCCAATGATATAACTTTCACATTATACATCTCATGTATTATTAGTCTTATCAATAGTTAAAGGCGGTCTCGAAAAACACATTATGCCCTATATAGATGGAAGGAGGGAGTATCAAGAAAAGACGCAAAGAAGGAGGCTTAAAGACCATCACTTGACTGACCAGATTTAAGGGGCATTTAAACATCATGTGCAACCTATGAACTAACATAAACATTGCATATTCTAGATTCTACAATGGAATGCACATGTATTAGGTTATGCCATGTATGATGATGCCTAAATGTACACTATAGCAGGCAAGAGTGATTCGTCATTGCACACACAATTGAATTGTAGGTTAAGGGCCAGTTCTATTTTGCCTTTTCAGAGCTTATTGTCAAAATAAGCCATAAAAGATGTAAAGAAGTCACTTTTGAGTTATGGGCTTGGGCTTAACTTATTTCGCTTTGGAGGGGGTGTTTCGAGTAGAAGCTCACTAAAAATTGAAGGGAAGGGGAATAGTGAAATGACTCTGTTGTTTGCCTATATTACACTCAAAATGCAACTGCTCACGCCCCGCGTCACACCTGACCCTCAAGTAAAAACAAACACGCAAGCGTTCATTGCCCTGCCCACTTGCTTCTCCTCTTCCCTTTCCCTCTACCTCGATTCCCTGCCTGCAGTGGTAGGGTTCCTCCAGCGAGCCGTCGCCACTGGTCCCATCTGTCCTGGTCCTCGATGATGCTCTGTCTAGCTAGGCTACATGGCCGGCAGGTAGGACCAAATCTCCTCGGATGCTCCTCCCTCTGGCGCCGCCCCTCATTCTCATGGTCTCTACCAGCTGCTCCACTGTGGTCCGTCCAATGCACTACTCCGGCAGGCGCCACACAACTACAGCTGATGCCACACTGCGGCAGAAGGCATCTTATTCCCCCTCGCCTCCTCGCAGGCCGTGGCCTTGAGGTGCTATTAAAGGATGAGCTTATCTAACAAGGTGAGGATCTCCTCTGTTTTTTGCCAAATTTTTATTCTGATCCACTATACGATGAATTGCTATGAGCTGCTTCTGCTACTGCTATATGATGCATTGCTATGAGCTGCTCCTACTGCTGCTATATGATGAATTGCTATGAGCTTCTGCTGCTATATGATGAATTGCTATGAGCTGCTTCTGCTGCTATATGATGAGTTGCTATAAGCTGCTCCTGATGCTGCTATATGATGAATTGCTATGAGCTGCTCCTGCTGTTGCTATATGATGAATTGCTATGAGTTGCTCCTGCTATTGCTATATGATGAATTGCTATGAGCTGCTGCTGGTATATGATGAATTGCACACTATTGCTGCTGCTGCTGTATGATGAATTGCTATGAGCTACTGCTGCTATATGATGCTTTCAAGTGGTGCTGCTATATGATAATAACCAGCCACTTGGACCATCGAATTTCAATAAATAATTGTTCTTCATTCAAATGTGGGCCATGCATTCTTCATTTAAATTAGGCAATGGGATGTGTGCCAAGTAGATGGTATCTTTGTATTTGCATTTTGAACAAATAGTGATTGTCTGTTTTCCTATCATATTAATTACTGTATTGGGTTTAATTTGTGATGTTTGCAAGTCAAATTAATTTTCATATGGGCAGCAAAATGACAAAATATAATGCAATCTAGACTTTTCACTGATCATACCAAAGATAAGATGAAAAGGAAGGCAATGAAAAGAACCGGTTGGCTTATTACCTCGAGCTTATATTCACAGGTGCTTATTTTCTTAGGATAACTCCTAATAACTGTCCCTAAGAAACTTGGCCAATAGTACTGACATACAAATAACATGTCATGATGATTGCAATGGAGGAGTGACCTACCATAGCACACTGTATAGGCTCACCGATGCCTCTCCTTTTTTTGCGATGTTCCATGAAATTGCCACACGCATCTTTTACTTTTTCATTGTGTAACCCCATCTGCAAGTTGACACGGCTAATTTCAGACATCTCTACATGATAATACATTGCATATCCCTTGCGCATATTTAAACCACCAATTAACGATTGTGTGCATAGCATAAACTAGCCATGACTCTATGTGCTGGACTAGCAGGCACTCTAAGGGAGCCTAATGTAGTGCACTGGAATTCCTACATGCCACCTATGATTTTGTGTAATGTACTACCTCTATTCCTAGATATATGTCTTTGTAGATATTCTCGTGTGGACCACATACAGATGTATATAGATGCATTTTCAAGTGTAGATTCACACATTTTCTTCCGTATGTAGGCTATAGTGGAATCTCTAGAAAGACTTATATTTAGGAATGGAGGTACGAGGTAGTATCATGTATGACAACTACATATCTAATTTAGCAGCCAGTAGTAGAAATCTTGTCTGCACAAAGGGATTACTGGTCGAAAATCCTAGCAATGAACGCTGGCAGGCACACAACAATACAAGAGATAGAGACACACTTACATGATCATAGCAATGCCTCAGTCTAGGATCTTGGTTGGCCAAGCTGTTAGATCCAGAAGAAACATCGTCCTTGTAGTTTTTGCCAGCTGCATAACAGGTAACAGGGACCTGTTAGTATATTTGAAGTAAATCGGGCAGGTGATGTTGGACGGGTTTAAAGGTGACAAGTACCTAAGCCGTGGCGGGTGCTCGGCATCTTGCCAGACGGTGGGAATTAGGTTAGAAACGTCAAGTGCTGACGCTGCGCTGGCTGTCGGGGTCTGATAAGGAGATCTAGAACCGTCGAGTAGGGTGTTTGTGGAGCGGCTCCGGTAGGGTGGACTACGGTGTGGGTGAAGCGGATCTGTGGTCGTGGACGAGGGCGTCGGTGAAGCTGCTCCGGTGGTTAGGTTAAGGATGGTGTCGATGATGCGGATCTGCGGCCATGGATGGGGCGTCAAAAGCTGCTTCGGTAGGTTGGATGAGGGTGCGACGAAGCGGATCTGAGGCCGTGGACTTGTGAGTTGGTAAAGCGGCCCTGGTAGGGTTGAGAATGGTATAGGCGAAGCTACTCCAGTAGGGTTGACGATGGTGTCGGTGAAGCGGCTCCGGTAGGGTTGAGGAAGGTGTCGGCGAAGAGGATCAGAGGCCGTCGACGGGGCCGTCGGTGGGGAGGCTCTGGGGTGTGTGGACGAAGCGTCTCTGATGGGGAGTACGATTGAGCCACTGCAGATGCGCTGCGTTTGACGAGAGTACCGACGAAGTAGATCTGGCGTCGTGGACAAGGCCGAAACTAAATGGGTTGTGGTACAGTGGTGGATGAGCAGTCTACTTGTTTCTAGTGAAGGTGGTAGGGGTACATGCGGCCGTAGAAGCAGATCTGGCGAGGTGGAGGCTGCTGGCAGTGAATGGGCTCTAGTACGCTGGTGGATGAGCAGTCTAGGGTTTCGAGAGGGGAAGGGTAGAAAGGCTGATAAAGTACGGACGACGTGATGTAAGATGCTCTGGTGTTGTGGAGTTAGTCGTTTTTGCTGGAGGGGGAGAGGAAATGGGGGTGCCGTGTGGTGGGGGGAACCGAAAGTTGCCAAAGCAGCACCGACCTATTATGTAGATGAGGGCGGTATTGTAACTGTTGTTCTCCATGCACCAAGGACAAAATGGGAATTTCGCATGCTAAAGACTAGGTGGCGGAAATTTTAGAAGGAGGTGGTAGATTTTTCCGTCCGCGGGATCGTTCATATCCAGTTTCAACTAATTTTGGACCGTGCTAGCGGGAAGGTCATGCGAGACTGTGTACACGGGGCACGCGTCAGCAGTTAATAACCGGTGTGAAGTCCACACCAGAAAAAAAGACAATAAATCGGGATGATGCACCGATAACTTGGACGTTCACACGGGTGCGGCCAATCGTACGGGTGTAGAGGTGCGTTCACAAAAGAAAGGGATCAAATGCGCAGCCTATGTATTTCTTGTGGAAATAGATAATTTAGTGTCGTTATTTACTTTAAACGTAATCCATTGACGTGTTAGTGTAGAGGCGCAAAAAATAAATGGATATTGTAGTCCCAGAAAAGAAATGGATATTGTAGTCCCACAAAAGAAATGGATATTGTAGTCCGCTACTTAAAAGTGTTACCTCATATGATTACATAGCCTCCATTTCATAAATTGCATACAAGTTGAATTCATATATTAATATTCCATATATTACTTCATAATAGAACCTTAAATCATCCAAGACTAATGAATTTGAATGCAAGAGTAACAATGGTGCATGTACATGATAGCTATACATTGGTTGTTTCAAGAAACATCACTGTAACTTTGGCATGCACAATTGAAAAGGTTTCTTTTGATAGAAAAAAAATGTGATATGTCAGTGTCCAATCTTTATAGCGTTGAATCAAAATTGTACCTTTGGCCACGATACGAAGTAGATATCGATTTAAGTTCAAGCGATGCACGTCCACGATCGTTATATAGTGATACATGAATGAATTGTGCAATATCTATCACACGCATACATATCTCATTTCCCCGTGGGCAACAGAATCACACACGCACACTTCTTGTATTTATCTCCCTTTGTCAGGGTTAGAATTTGTCTTTCTACCCCGTCCTACAAGTCTCTCGCACAGAAACACACACGCTCTCTCTATCGAACACGCCCACCCCTTTAATTCCGCCCACCCACAACCACTAATGTCTCAAGGTATAATTATGTCTCTCACACATATGGCTAAGGTTAACTCGAGTTCAGGAACCATATGAATACATACAATGGGATTCTAGCAGACCACGTTCTGTTTTGAGATTTCGCTCTCTCCCTCTCTCTCTCTCTCTCTCACACACACACACACACACTTAGACATTGTTTCTCGCTTCATTTTTCCGGCACTTGCATGCACACCATTTTTTTATCTCCGTGATGCTTTAAGTATGCCTCGCATAGATGCTATCTACCTATCCCTTAATATAGATATGTGTCACACAAACTCCTTCTCCCTACTAGCAAGATGCCCATGCGTTACACAGAACATCAAGATGCATTTGTATGAGTAGTTTATCGTGTGAGAGAAAAGGATGAACGATGGAATGCATTGTTTGCAAATGTGGAGAGGGGTGTGGGTATCATTTTGCAAAATTGCCATAGTTTCCTTCCTATGCGTCAGATATAAATCGGATGGCATATATTGCAGGATGGCAGGACCACCATCATCACCAACTCTGTTTTTTATAAGAGTAGAGATATGTAACTATTACTGCCCCCCCCACACCCACAAACACACACTTCCCGACACCGAAGGAGTAGGGTGACACCTCAATCTTGATACTAATCTATTAACTGGCTTCTCTCTCTCTCTCTCTCTCTCTCTCACACACACACACACACACACACACACACACACACTACCCGACACCGAAGGAGCAGGGTGGCACCTCGATCTTGATAGTAATACATCTACTCCTCTTTCAAACACACACATACACACACACTCGCTAGTTGTGCATCTATGCCTACCACGCACACTCTCGATACGTCTTCGTCTCCCTCTCCCTCTCCCTCCCCACCCCTCCAACCCCAACAATTATAGCAGAAGAGTGACAACTCGATCTGATCTTAATCTGTCAATTGGTTTGTCTCTCAAACATTGTGTCTATGTGCCTCGCTCATACACACTCGATACGTCTTTTTCTCTGTAGCCCCCTCGATATGTAAACTTCTCGCGCGTGCATAGCTGTAGTGACGATGACGTTGAACCCAGTGTGCCTTGTTTTTACCGGCCTCATGTGATAGTTTTCACCTTGTTTTCTGTTAAATAACAAGGCAACCTTTTCTTTGTTAGTACTAGTTAATCTGAAATCATTTGAGGCACACATAGAATATATCACTTCAACCCAATTATTGCAATAACTATTTTAAAAGAAACTAGCTAGATGCCCGTGCATTGCACAGAACATCAAGATGCATTTGTATGAGTTGTTTATCATGTGAGAGACGAGCAAGATGCACATGCATTGCACGGAACATCAAGATGCATATATATGAGTAGTTTATCTTGTGAGAGAAAATGATGAACGAGGGAAGGCCTTATTTGCAAATGTGGAGAGGGGTGTGGGTATCTTTTTGCAAAATTGCCATAGTTTCCTTCCTATCCGTCAGATATAAATCGGACGACCTATATTGCAGGATGGCAGGCACACCATCAACACCAACTCTGTTTTTTATAAGAGTAGAGAAAAGGATGAACGAGGGAAGGCCTTATTTGCAAACCCGGAGAGGGGTGTGGGTATCTTTTTGCGAAATTGGCATAGTTTCCTTCCTACCCATTAGATATAAATCTAACGTCCTATACTGCAGGATGGCACGCACACCATCACCACCAACACTGTTTTCTACTCCCTCTGTTCCTAATTATTTGTCTTTTTAGAGATTTCAACAGGTGACTACATACGGAGCAAAATGAGTGAATCTACACTCTAAAATATGTCTACATACACATACGTATGTGGTAGTCCATTTGAAATCTAAAAAAGACAAATATTTAGGAATGGATGGAGTATAAGAGTAGACATGGAGATATATCTCCAGCATGGTCTACAACAAAAATGTGATGGACTGGTTAGCGCCAAATGCTCGTAACGCGATGACCTGAGTTTGAATTCTGTCTTTAACTTCAGATTTTTATATTATATATTACTTATTTAATATATACTTCTTTAGTTGCCATACTAAAAGTGGAACCCACAGAGTACTTAGAATACGAGATTAAGGATCGACCTGTTTCTTTTTAACTTTCTGTACGAAGTTGTAGCCACCCTGCAAGTCACGTGCACACTGTACATGCAATTAACTTTTTATAGAGGGAGAATCATACATGCAATTAACTCAAATGGATTGGATGTGACTCTATTATTTCCAGCATAAGAGCATCTCCAACAGCAGCCGGCAAATTTCCTCCCGCTTCCTTCCACGGAGGACGACATCAAATGCCAGCGGCATATATTTTCACAACTCTAACCAACCCGATGAAATTCGTGCAAACACGGACTGTTTTCATATAAGCGTGAAGGATTTCTTATTAAAAAGCCGGATCTTCATATAAACATGATGAATTTCATTACATTTACATGAACTAAGCGGTGCTAATCCGTCTCTCTTGGTATAATTAATACTCCCTCCGTCCGGAAATACTTGTCCTAGAAATGGATGTATCTAGACTTATTTTAGTTATAGGTACATTTAATTTATCCATTCTTAGAACAAATATTTCCCGCCAGCCGGAGAGGGAGTATCGAATCTAAATGGCCGCCCACGGATCCCTTTGTCTTCCTCATGTCCGACAGACACTTGCGAGGTCGACGAAGGTCCTCAGAAGAGACGAAGCAGCATAGAAACCACCTGAATGCACAGTCATCGCCTTGGTGGTGGCCTTCATGGGACCCAAGTTGCGGCGGCCTCCCGTGTTCTACTTCTCCTTGATGATGGCGGCGGACACGGAGAAGCTCACCCGGCTTCTGTCTCTGCCTGCATGGCGCTACCATAGGCAAGGGAGGCGTGGCCGCAAGCACGGGAGGCGCGCCGACAGGCATGGGAGGCGTGGCCACGCAGACACTGGTGGCGTGGTATGACGCGGCAGCGACGATGCTCGTATCGGCGTGCTCGCCATCGTGCCAGCGTGGAGCAACTCACCACTCCTCATCAAGCTGAATAGGAGCGACAAGTTGATAAACCATGCGTCGGCTTGGGGCGGCAACTGGCTCCGTTGGGCCACGCGAGGTTGGTGAAGCACCGAGCGGCCTCGGCCGTATCCAGAGGGCTTGGCGGGCCACCCAGCCGGGTAGTGTGTCGGAGAACGACTCCCCGGAAACCATCGGAAGAGTGGAGAAAATGATGAAGAAGGAGATGGGGGAGCGGCGGAGGGGTGCGATTCTCGCCCGCTATCTGTATGGCCTCGTTTAAATAGAGAGCGGATGGTAGGAGCTTGGTCAGCGTCTAGCCTTGTTTAAACTGAGGGCGGACGGGAGGAGCTCGGTTAGTGTTGCGTTTAATTCCGGCCCGCTCATGGATGGACGTGTGGCCGGAGTAGGTTTCTCTGTGCATGCAGGTTTAATTGAGGGGTTTGATGGAGGTAAGGAGGCGTGTTCAGCCTGGCATGCAGCGGGCGGCGGAGTACTATTTGATTTGATAGCGGGCGACGCAGTTCCTGATACGGCTTTAATGCAGACGAGGGAGGGGGTAGCGGTTCCGAAATGTTGAACGGCCAATGATGCATCCTCCTTCAATTAGCATCATGAATGCATGAGGGAAGTAATGGGAGGAGGACCAGGAAAAGAGGCTGCACGATGTGAATGCAACGCAGTTTGCACTCATATAATGGTGCCCCTCCATTCCAATGCATCTACCACATCGTACGCACCTAAGCATTTGCCTAAGAACCTACACTAAGCACAAAAGTCCTCACTCTAGACCCATGGCGGCGATGCATGCGAGCGGCAAGCGGCTGTGCCAGAACATCCACGACGCCGGCCTGCGGCACGGCGCCGAGGATCCTCTCCAGACGGTGTTAGCAAACGGTTGGTGGATGGCCGCCGTCGACGCCAACTACGACTCTCAGTTGGACCAGATGATCGTTGCCACCACAAACAAGTTCACTGTCCTCAAGAAGCTCGCGGACGACATCGTCGTACTCCTCCAGCCCGTGCGCCCGGGCTCCTCATTGCCTGCCACCCTAATCGGCCTCCATGGCCGGAACCTCTTTCAAGCACTGGTGGCCCTGTGACTGCCCGCCGACACCACGAAGAATGTCCACCTAGAGGTCGCGCTCACTTCAAGGCGCCTCGCCCTGCAATAATTTGTCGACCTACATCCACGTGTACAAGCAAATCATGTACATAGGTATCTACAAGGCCAATGAGGATGCTACAACATTAGCCTTCCTCAATAGGCTGGAAGCTTTGGATCCCTTTACTGAGAAGCACCTTGACCTCGCCACAAAAGCCGCCACTCTTTAGCCACCGGTTGGTGGCCGGGCACACTAAGTTGAGGAGGAGGAGGTCGTACGTTGATGGATGCATTCTTCTTGTCTCCTATAACCACCACTATGATCGCATCATCGTGGCTTTAATTCTTATTGTGCTATTGCATTCTCGTTCTAGTCAATACCAACATGTGCGATCCCTTTGGTTAATTATATGCATCACTGTAACTATTACTCCATCCGTCAATTTATAAGTTGTGCTTACCTTTTCCATCAACTTCGTGCAACGCACGGGCATCTAGAACATGTCGGACCGCATGTGACCAAACTGACGATGCGCCAACCTAGCTACTACATATCCTGCTTATCTGGTGGAAATAGCCCCGCCCTAGCGTTTCCAATCGTTATTTCTATCTATCGATCGTGCCAAGGAGCAGAACCAAATGTTACAATTTATATATGTTTCTCCACCCCAACTCCTATAAAAGACTCAGTTGGTGATGGTGGTGTGTCTGACATCCGTCGTTTCTGACCATTAGATCTGCATCTAATGGCTGTGAGGTAAGTTGTGGCATTTTTGCAACAATAGCCCCCTTCTCTGCTCCAATTTGCAGAAAAACCCTTATTATCTTGAAAGCAACCACATCCCTCCCTCACCTCATCAAAACAGCCTGAGAAATATATTTTGAGTGAAAAGTAATATATGAGGAGTACATCAAAACAAGAGTGATTTCTCTCAAGTTTGTGAACAAGTACTAGTACTATTCTACTACTTTGGATCCGTCGCAACGCATGCGCACATTGCTAGTAAAAGGAAAAGGCCTGTTGTGTTCGCATCACACCGCCACACACCCGAGAATCGGGAGTACTCCACGGCCCGTCCGGCACGCCACATAGCTAGGGAAGTTGTGTTGCCTAGCATTCTCACTTTCATGTGGGACCGCTGTTGAGCAAACCGACCATTGGCAACCCGCACCCCGCCCGCCACCGGGTTGGAAAAGAGAAACAAGGGGAAGATCTAGTTGTCGCACAGAAGCCAAGAAATTTGGTGTCTGATGGGGCTCATTGATAGAGTAGGTGCATTCCGTACTACTACTCCTACTAGTACGAAGTTTGTACTACAACTAGTACTACCACTATACAACTAGGTACGTGCACGACACAACATCGTAGGAACAAAAAACGGGAAGATCTTGTTTTGGGTGATTTATCTTTATTTTTCAGTCAATGTAGTATGAATAATATGATGTGGGGGGCACCCATGAAGCTTATGTGGCTCGGTTGCATGGCTACGAAAGGTTAGAGAAAAATAAATAGATAATGTGTTTAGAGTGCACTCCACTAATTAAATAGATATACTTTGGATCCATTGCAACGCACGGGCCGGCACATCTATACCCCTACTAGCAAGATGCCCATGCATTGCACAGAACATCGAGATGCATTTCTATGAGTAGTTTATCTTGTGAGAGAAAAGGATGAACGAGGGAAGGCCTTATTTGCAAATGTGGAGAGGGGTGTGGGTATCTTTTTGCAAAATTGCCATAGTTTCCTTCCTATCCATCGAATATAAATTGGACGACCTATATTGCAGGATGGCAGGCACACCATCATCACCAACTCCGTTTTATATAAGAGTAGAGATACTAGCAAGATGCCCGTGCATTGCATGGAACATCAAAATGCATTTTTTTACAAAACACCTGTTGTGATTGACCCATGCAGGCGTAATCCCATGTGTAAAAACTAATGATATCCTGAAAATTTTATCGGAAAAATGGTATCTCGACCATTTCATCGAAAAAATGATATCTCAAGAAAGGTGATAGATAAGGTGAGGAGGAGTGGGGCGTGGTGGTGACTAGTGGTCGGACTAGGCGGAGGCATGAGGATGGACGGTGCCGTCAAGTGGCCACCATGCCAGATTGTTCCAGAGACATCCTTTTTTAATTGCTCAGCAATGAGGTTGTGGGAGATAAGGATGAACGAGGCAAGGCCTTATCTATAAATGTGGAGAGAGGTGCAGTTTTTTGTAAAATTGTCATAGTTTGCTTTCTATCCGTCAGATATAGACCGGACGGTCTATATTAGAAGATGGCAGGCACACCATCATCACCAACTCGGTTTTTTATAAGAGTAGAGATAGTGTGTGAATAAATTTGAAAGTTGGTTGTTGGATGAAGCCAATCCGATGGTACAAAGATGGCAAATCCGAGAACTACTGGCCGTTGGATATCATCTACATTCCACCAGATTCTGCCACATGTAGAATCTAGAAGACTCCATGGTTGAACTTGAGCATAATGCACAAATCTCAAAACACAAGCACTTCTCCTTTGTTATAGAATCTTCCATATCTTAATTTCCCAAACTTCTTTTTTCAAAATGAATTGTCACTATTTGTTTTTTATAAAATAATCTTAAAATAGATTTTTTATAAAACTAATTGATTTTGAACTAGATGAACTATAAGAATTAAACGAACATCTACACCATGCATATATGACTCAAAGCTTACATGCTATAGTGTGTTATTTATTCATAATTTAGTTACCAAATCTCATGCATGCAATGCACGTGTACCTTACTAGTTGGTAGTAGTAAGAAACAAATTCCCAGTTTGGCACGAGCTCATACTGCGGGAGCACCACAAGGCCTACCGCAGAAGTTAAATTTCCCTCTCAGGGCCCACAAGACCGAGCTTCAGTGGCTTAGTGCACCGGCCTATGAGTCAATGACATGCGGACCTTAAATGCGGCTGGCCCACATGTCATTCTCATGGTGGTGGCATGGTTTTGTTTTACCAGCTTCAAAAAATGCGCTCCTACGTGTACCCGCGAGTGGGTGTGAGAGAACTTGTGCGTGCGTGCACCGCTTCTCTTCGTGAGAGTACAATATACTATGCCCAAAGAACGTTTGCCACAAGAGTAATAGTATAAGTGTGTGACGTGTGAGCTAAAATAAAAGGTGCAGATGTCTTTTGTATTTTAGAAGTTCTGAGGGTAGGGTATGAAGAGCACATATGTGTGTGACGTCTACCTGTAGATAGACAGTGGGTGTGAGAGGACTCGGGACAGACGTGTGTAGCGACCAGACCTCAAACAGTCTGATCTCTGTGCATCAGTGTCATCCCTGGATCGGTAATGGTGACACGCACAGTACTTGAAGGATTTATAACAGAGTAGCAATCACACACTTATTACATTAAATGTCTCAAAAAAGAACTTATTACAATAAATTTGGCTTAAGGCCATCTAATAACGATAACAGCGGAAGTCTTGGAAGATAAAGCGAGCCATCAACTCCAACGACATCACTGAGTGAAATATCACAACCAAAGGCACCTTACTCGTCGTCTGAAAAGTCTGCAACATGAATGTTGGAGCCGGAAAACGGGTCAGCACATGGAATATGCTGGCAATGTAACACATAGAGAGTAATGAACAGAATAATGTTATCACTACATGCATATATGGCTGGTGGAAAGCTCTATGGTTACAGTTTTGCATAAAGCCAATTTTTCCATACAACAAAGGAATAAATTTTATTTAACTATCATGGTGGTTGTTAAACATTTAGAAGGTTCACCCAACTCAATCCCAATTAAGCATCATCATTAAACCCAATCAAAATTAAATTAAGTAACATGTTGAGATCCACATGATAATCCAAGAACTAGATACTCAAAACGTCCATAACCGTGGACACGGCTAACCATGATTAGTTTTGTACACTCTGCAGAGGTTTGCACACTTTTCCCCACAAGACTCGATCTCCTCCGTAGAACTTCTCGCACTACAAGGTGTTTGAGAAACGGATGACCGAGACACAGTCTTTCAGAAGCGTTAGCACCTTACGATGGGTAGACAGTTACACCTACTTTCGCCTACATCTGCTAGTCTACCACTGAGAGTTCACACGACTTAATCAACTATGCTAGAGCCCATAGTAGCTTGTGGCTGCACACGGAAGTTTCTAGCATGAATAATCTTATGATCCCTTTGAGCCTGGGTGGCGGTCCGTAGGAGAATCACACGGTACCCCAAGATTTTGCAAAATGCAGGCAACACTGGGTTCCCCAGGTGCCTCAGTCCACCCAGATTTGTATTTAAGTAGCCACCTTAAGTTAACCAATAATTAATAATACTCACATCTGTCATGGCTACACTCAAACCCAATCCACGTCTACAAGCATGGCATAGCAATATAAGCAAATGTAGAAGTAACTCCCAAAGGTTTGATAATAAATGGGGCAATAGGTTACCTCCTCTACTTCCAAAAACCCACATATTAAACAGATCCTAATCATGCAATTGTTTGAGGATTGATCTAATGCAATAAAGTATGATCAAAGTGTTACTTGCCTTGCTGATGATCCGTCAAACCTAGAGACTCGTAGTAGCACACTTCGCACTCCGGGTACTATATCGCAAACAAACAAGCATATAATAAGCACTCAACTAGAAGCATGGGTAAAACTCAAATAAGAGATCTAATTAGAAAGTTCAACTTAAGAACTCTGGTTTGCAAAAAGAATCAAATCAAACGGAGCAACGAAACTCAAACGGCGAAAGAAACAAGCTTCGTTTACTAATTTGGACCTGAGTCAAAGTTTACAGTAGCAAAAACTTGTTTGAGTTGGTTAAACAGAAAGAGGGTTTCGAGACAAAACTCTAGGCGCTTGAATCGCCTGATCCGATAAACGAGCGAAAAGATAAACTAAAACGAAAATTAGTGCAGAAATCATGATCGAAAATAACCGCGGAAAAACCCTGGAAAAAGATAAACTGACGAACAGGCTAACGAAAGAACGTTCGCTGTCTGCGGCTAAACGGAGAAAACCGTTCCTTAAAGCGAACGAACAAGAAGACGCTCGCTAAATAAATAAACCCAAAGAAAAAAATAAACCGATCTAAAAAATAAAACCTAGGGTTTCTAAAAAAACGGATCGGTTTTCTAAAGAAAACCGGTGGCGGCGGCGAGCGGCAACAGCTACTACTGCTGCTGCTGCAGTGCGAGTCGGGGTGGTGGCGGCTGGGTGAGGTGGTATTTAAAGGGGGGAGGGGGCGGCTCGGCTTGGGAAGGGGGCCAGGGCGGCGACGGGCGGCTCCCGGACTCCTGCCGGAGTCTGGCTCGGCCACGGCGGGCGCGAGCGAGTCGGCGAGGCGGCTGGGCCTTCGGCCCGGTCGGTTTGAACGGATTTTTTTAAATAATTCCGCGAAACTTAAATAAATCCTAGAAAATAAAATAAAAATATAAAAATGCCAAAACAATTTTCACTGTCTAAATAAAATATTTAGAACAAGATGAACATTTTCTTGACCCTAAAATGCAATTTTGAAGACGTGCAATTTTTCTAATTCAAATAAAATTGCAATAAACCAAATAAAATAAGTAAATTGATTTTAACATTTTTCCTCTAATATTTCATTTATTTTGGGGAAGTCATTTTATCCCCTCTCATATATTTTTATTTTAGAAATATGAGGGAGAAAAATAGTCAAAACCAATTGATCCTCTTTACAAAATTTGTGAAAAACTCAAATATGAAAATAACGAAATTCCCAACTCTCTCTCCGTGGGTCCTTGAGTTGCGTGAAATTTTTAGGATCAAGCCAAAATGCAAATAAAACATGATATGCAATCATGATCTAATATATAACATTCCAAATTGAAATTTTGGGATGTTACATCATGACTCGTGTGGGTGCGTGTGTGCGTGAGAGAGAGGGGCGCGTATCAATGCAATGCATGTGTCTGTAAATCAGTATCCGACAAACGTTCGCCACAAGCCGTTTCCTGACGAACATGATATGCATCTGACGCTGTCAGTTTAGCCATGTCATTTAATAGAGCAGCCACTCCTCCTACAGACAAATCTTCCACGTGAGTGTTAGCAACTGCCGTATGCTCCTCCCTCCGTTCCAAAATGCAGTGCATATAGCTTTATTGAAAATTCGAACCTCGCAAACTTTTACCGAGTTTTCGTGTACCAAAATGCACATATAGAATACCCAGTATATATCATTTCATTCATCTTCGAGAGGTAACTATAAATATGGGGAGGAGTCTACAAAGAAAGACCGTCGTATCACCTGCAGCAATTTAAACCATCCTTTTCTATGGAGGAATATCATAGGAACTCTATATGATATGATTTTTATAGGATTTTTTTCCTTTAGAGCCAATTGGTTCATAGGAATAGATTCATATACTCCACATTTCAAAGGAAATAAACATGATATCATTTTTATAGCTTTAGAGCCACTTGGTTTATATGAATGGATTCCTATACTCCCATAATTTCAAAGGAAAATAAACATTAGCGTATATTAAATAGAAAAGTTCCTATGATGTGAACCAAATGACATCTCTTTTCTAATCCCTCCTCATAGGAATTGAGATACATGTCATCTCTAGATTCAATAGAAAAGTTCCTATGATGTGAACCAAATAACATCTCTTTTCCAATCCCTACTCATATGAATTGAGATACATGTCATCTCTTTCCCTACAATTTCCATGTATACATCTTCTATTCCTAAATAGCTAGTACAACCCACTAGTTGCTTTTTTTCCTAGACATGCAACTATGGCACAAGAACACGTCATGCATGCAAGTCATAAATCAGATTGTTTTTCTACTCTATGCATGCAAGCACCACATCATCGATTCATGCATGTTATTCATAAGTTATTTCTTGCATTAAATTTTGTATTGACAATTTATGTGCTGGTCACGTGCACACATATGTAGTTCACATTCACATTTTTGTTAGAAATGTCATTCTTTTAACTGCAGTGCATTTTTTCTCTTTGTACTACCTACGTCTAGGTGTGTAAGTCATCTTCTGAAAACCAAATAATCCCAAAACAATTTGGCATGGTACATTAACTCCATCCTCGTTTCTTGTTTCGTGACATATCAACCAATAAGAGATGTGGGTCGTGCATGCTTTCAATGGCTTGAGACTTTCAAACATGCCATGTAGTGGTTAATTCATTGCATGGAATGCTATTAACTAGCAAAAAAACCTAAGATGACTTATACACCTAGACGGGGGGAGTATTACATTATTCTCATTTTAAGCATACATTCACTTCCCATTAGTTATAGATGTTTTTGGAGGAACTTTTATGCATTATCTATACCTATACCCCTATATAGTGTGCGAATAACTTTGAAAGATGGTCGTTGGATGAAGCTAATCCGACAGTGCAGAGATGGCAAATCCGAGCACTACTAGCCGTTGGATATCATCTACATTCCACCAGATTCTGCCACATGTAGAATCTAGAAGACTCCATGGTTGATGTCGGTGTCAAAACCGGTGGATCTCGGGTAGGGGGTCCCGAACTATGCGTCTAGGCGGATGGTAACAGGAGACAAGGGATACGATGTTTTTACCCAGGTTCGGGCCCTCTCGTTGGAGGTAAAACCCTACTCCTGCTTGATTAATATTGATGATATGGGTAGTACAAGAGTAGATCTACCACGAGATCGGAGTGGCTAAACCCTAGAATCTAGCCTATGGTATGATTGTTGTTCGTCCTATGGACTAAAACTCTCCCGTTTAGATAGACACCAGAGAGGGCTAGGGTTACACAAAGTCGGTTACAATGGGAGGAGATCTTCATATCGTATCGCCAAGCTTGCCTTCCACGCCAAGGAAAGTCCCATCCGGACACGGGACGGAGTCTTCAATCTTGTATCTTCATAGTCCGAGAGTCCAGCCAAAGGTCATAGTCCGGCCATCCGGACACCCCCTAATCCAGGACTCCCTCAGTAGCCCCTGAACCAGGCTTCAATGACGACGAGTCCGGCGTGCAAGTTGTCTTCGGCATTGCAAGGCGGGTTCCTCCTCCGAATATTTCATAGAAGATGTTGAACACCAGGGTAGTGTCCGGCTTTGCAAAATAGGTTCCACATTCCCTCGTAGAGAGAATAATATTTGTATTAATCAGATCTGCTGACGTATTCCGTGGCGTGACATCATGCCACAGCCAGGCTCTTTATTTATTTCATTATTCCACCTCAGCGCGTTTAGCGAGGCGGTTTCCTTGGCACGTCTTGTCAAAGCAGAGATCGTGTCCCCTTATTCCGGGATTCTCATCAATACGGGTGTGGGTAACCCAACCGTGCCTTTGGTATGACTCCCTAATTGAAAGCGAGTCTCAAACGGTTACGGGGAGGGCTCTTGGTATTCAACTCCTTTATAAAGGGACCAAGGCTCGGCTCCCTTCTTTTCAATCCAATCGAATCCGCCCCTTGCTTCGAGTTCCAACACCCAAAGCTCTAGTTTTAGGAGCTTCAGACCTTTGACGATGTCCGGCTCTGACCTTGAAGGCCAGTGGATGCCTTCCTCCGTTATGGAAGAAGATGTGCGAAAGCTGAGAGATGCCAGGTATCTAACCGGCGAAATCTCGCATAGGTTGCCTGCTCAAGGGCAGGCCATTCCCACTCCCCAGCCCGGTGAGAGCGTGGTGTTCGCATCTTACTTCCTTCGGGGGCTAAGCTTCCCGATTGATCCCTTCGTGAGGGGGCTCATGTTTTATTACGGGCTGGAGTTCCACGACTTAGCTCCGGAGTCCATCCTCCAAATTTCATCATTCATTGTCGTATGTGAGGCCTTCCTCCATATCACTCCTCACTTAGGATTGTGGCTAAAAACCTTCAAGGTGGAACCGAAGATGATCGAGGGGCAGCACGTTGAGTGCGGAGGAGCTATAATAAGCAAGATGGCCGACGCTCCATGGCCCGAAGGCTCTTTTCAAGAGGAGCTCGGCTTATGGCAACGGGACTGGTTTTACATCACAGCCCCTAGGGGCACCACATGGGTGGCACCGCCTGCTTTTAGCTTGGGTCCCCCACCATAGCTGGCATCATGAGTTAATGAAGGACTTATCTAGGGGCCGTCGAAAGACGTGCCCTTGCTATAGGGCCGTATTCGATATCTCCTAGAAAGAGATATCAATCTGACCGTGGTGGCGCAAGTCATGGTGATTCGCCGCACACTGCCCTGCAAACGTCGACCTCTCCGCCTATGGGAATTCAATCCTGAGGGGCCACGGGTCCTACAACACTTCATGAGAATGACGCCCATGGAGATGTACAAATTGTTCTTCGGATCACAAGCAAGGTGTCCGGATCTGTCCGAGGACGCTGGTCTGAGCTGCAACAGCCCAGATGCTAAAGTAAGTAGCTCCATATTTGCACATACCATCCATATTTTTATCAAATCTACCCTTTAGCAGAGTTTCCCTTTGAACATGAGTGGATAGAAAAGGCTAAGCTTATTAGGTGTCCAGCCCCCTTGCCCGAGACCGTGCCGAATCCTATGCTGACCAGGATGCTGGAGGCTGCATAGTTGGCGGAGGAAAAATGGGGGGACCAAGGAGCTACCGCCTCCACGAAGGAGGCCGCCAGGAAGGGAAGAATCGAAAATTCTCCCGACCAGGGAAAGAAAAGGACTGCCTCTGAAGACCCGGAGGTGATAACCTCAAAACGGGGAAAGAAATCTTCGTCAGAGGGTTCGGCACCGGTGGACGCTTCAGCCGAACCGCCCCCTAAAGGGGACCCGCTCTCCCCCGAGGCGTAAGTGTGGGGAGGGGTTCCAGAATGAATCACATTCATGTTTTATTCCTGAGGAAAATAACCGAAGCATTATCTTGCAGTTCGGATCTCAAACCTTCTCAGCAGAGCTCATCTTCAGGGGATCTTCGTCCAGAGATGATAGAGAGCGAAACGCCTCCCCTTGCTCCCCCGTCCTACGAGGCTAGCGACCCTGAGGTATCGTCCTGGAGGGCTTTTTCAAGTCCGGACCCTGGGAAAGGTTGTCAGACTAGTCCGGCACCCTCTTGTGCACCGGCGGAGGTGCTGAAGGATCTGCTTGGTAGGGCATCCATCTCAGAAGAACACCGTATGTTGATGGATACGGTGATTGGAAGGATTTCATCCGCAGAAAGCGGATTGTACAAAGCTGCCAGGAGTTTACTAACAGGCTTTGAGGTATGTAGAAAGGTGTACCTTTTGGTAGAGCCGCATATTAAATGTGCCATGTATGAATGGTAGCCCCTGAGACTCTGTGTGTCGTTATGAATGACGGTGCACAGAGGATCATAATTCCATGAAGGTGGCGAGGTGCTCGGTGGCTAGCCGGACTGGTGAATCTGCCGAACTAAAGCGGCAACTTGACGTGGCCGATGCCGACATCACGCTTGTAAATAAGCGGCTATACGAGGCTCAAGGTATGTCCAAAAGACACCCAGTAATAAGAGCTTGATGCTCGGGCCTTATATATATATACTTGATGTAGATGGTGCTGCTGCCGTTGAGAACCTTCGGGCGGAACTTGCCCGAGCCAAGGAGCAAGCAAGGAAAAGTGATGCGGCTGTCATTAAAGCGGCTGAAGAGCTAAAAGCCGAACAGGCTGCTCACTGCCAGAGCAAGAAGGAAATGGCCGAGATGGCAATAGAATTGTGGGATGCTACCGATCGCTGTAGATTGCTTGAGCAAGAAGATAGGGTGGCTAGAAAGATCTTGAAAAGATCGCGGCCGAAGCCAAGGATACTTGCTCTGCCATGAGAGTGATGAAGGAGGAGCTGCGTCAGGCCGGAGATATCACGGCTGGAAAGCCTTATATGCTACGGATGAAGTTCGGAGACCCTAAGTATGCTCCATTAGACCGGTTGTGGAGTTCGGACAACGCTTATCTGGATTTGGCCGCAAGTGCATCGGACGCGACCGAACACTTCCGCAGCCGAGGTGACCATAAATTGGAAAAGCTTTTTTGGTCGCAGTACCACAATCCAGAGTGCCCACTGTCAGTCTCCGACCGTTTAGCCGCCTGGGAGGAGCTGAATAGATTATCCGGACTCGCCATGAAATTTGTTGCGAGTCGTCTGTGGCCGGAGAAGCCGGAACCGAAGAGCTATTTTGGCTTGGTGCAGCAATTTGTTGGTTCGGTGCCGCATGCTGATGCAATGAAGAGGTCGGCGTGCATAGAGGGTGCACAGATGGATCTTGCCCGTGTCAAGACATACTGGGAAGATATGAAGGCCAGTATTGTTGCGTCCCAAGAATCGGACAAAAGCCGAGTACCTGCCAAGCACTATTTTGAGGAAGTTCTTCCTGGCGCTCGTATAATAGAGTCGCAGTGCTCGAAGGATGCTGTGTTCGAATAGCTTATACTATTTGTAAGACGAATTTGTGTTTTTATGAAAAAAGCTTTTTTATACTTGTGCTTGCAAGAATCATGATACCTCCTGTGCGACCGTTTAATGTATATATTTGTATGTAAACTGAAAGATGGCAGTCATTGGCTTCAGCCCCCACGCATAGAATGCGGGGGTGTACGCAAAAAGGCGTCTGTTCACACTTGATCCAACGTCTTGGTCCAATAAAGGAGGTGGTAGCGCGGCGAACTAGGCAACCGGACTATAATGCTTTATCACTTTCACTTAGCCATAGGAGTTTGACAGTGGGACTACTGAATAGCCCCTAGGGGCACCGCGCTCGCCCGAATTTGGGGCGCGAGTGTGCCTGACCGGGAAGCGGCCCTTCGTTAATGCGGGGGAATCCTAAAGATCCCGAAAGTCATCAAGTGGTTGACCAGTCTCTCGCTATATCGCGACAATTAGTTTTCGGCTTTCTCTACTGAGGTGCTCACCCGGCCGAACCAGGGCACAATCACAGTAGTTCTCCTAGTGCCGCGTTAGCCGATATAACGGAACGTAAGGCAGCAAAACACAGGAGCCGGGCAAACCCAACATTTGACCAAAGACATGATTCGGAGCTGGTGCATATCGGGCCAAACTCACGACGCCGAACACTCCCTAAGGTGTTCGGTCTTTATGAAGACGGGCCGAAATAGAGCCCTTGGTAAAAAAGCCCCTAGTGTCCAGGTACGTGCAAAAAAATTCTGACGTGGCCACATGCCAAGACGCCAGCCTCCTCCTCGGCTATAGAGAAAACCGGGGGATGTTATCAACAAGAGACAGTAAAAAAAGGTTTACGCAGGGTCTTAATCTGAAGAGAATCCTTGGAACGGGTCCCTGTTGCACGTCTGCGCCTGTGTCTCCGTCGTGCCGTATCCTGGACGGGCGTAGCATGATGCTCGTCTGCGAAAGAGAGGAACTTAGTAAAAAAATAAGCGTGCGAGAAATCTATATCGAAATAAACAAAATATAGTTGGAGCAAGATATGGGCCGTATTATCTCTGGGCGTGAGCACACGGAGCCCCATGCATTAGGGTATGCGGTAATTTAAGCCTGTTGACGCCGGACTCGTCGAGGCGTGTCCGGGATAGTAAGGCTGGATTTGTGGGCGGCTGCCTAGGCAACCGCACCCCTGCCCGTACTTTGGGGGTCAATTTATGTTCCCTTGTAATGAGATGATGCCCTTTGGACTGGGCATTTTAAGTGTAAGGGATGCGTAGTGCATTACTGCGTTAAAGCGGGCAAAAGCTTCACGTCCCAGTAGCGCTTGATAGCGACTTACGAATGGGGCGATGTGGAATGTTAGCTTTTCGCTTCAGAAGTTGTCGGGTGATCCGAACGTGACTTCTATCGTAAGGGAACCCATACTTGGGGTATCCGAACCTGGCGTTACTCCTTGAAAGGAAGTGTTGCCGAGGTGGATTGCGACTGGGTGTACCCCGAGTTTGCAGACTGTGTCCTGATACAACAGGTTCAAGTCGTTGCCGCCGTCCATAAGGACGTTAGTAAATTGGAGTCCGTTAATGATTGGATTTAAGACCAAGGCAGTCCAGCCTGCGTTCTGGTCTCCTCTGGAGTAATCCAGATGATCAAAGGTGATAGGTTGTAACAACTAGTGGGGTTGCTCCTCCGGGGCTGGCTGTATGGCGTGTGTCGTTGTAGGTGCCGGTCTATTCTTCTTTGTCGCATGAAGTATATTTACTGTCTTGACTTCTTGTGGGAACTTCTTTTGTTCTCCGGTGATCTGCTCGCGGGGTGCATTGTCATCTTTGCTTGGAGTGTTGAGCCCCTTGTGTTCGGCGTTGAGCTTGCCGGACTGCTTAAAGACCCAACAATCTCGGTGGGTATGGTTTGCAGGTCTCCTCGGAGTGCTGTGGATTTGACATACTTTGTCCAAAATTTTGTTGAGGTTGGATAGCTCGTCCCTATCTTCTTTGGGGGGCATCTTTTTCTGATTTTGCTGAGGACTTTTGAATCCGGCGTTTACTGCCGTGCTCATCGGGCTTTTGTCCTTTATCCGGCGCGGTTCGTTGTTACGGCGCGGCTTCCCGTTCCCATCTCTGAGTTCGGACCTATTCGGGTCGCTGGTGCTGCTTCTTGCCAGCCAGCTATCCTCTCCTGCACAGAAGCGGGTCATGAGGCTTGTTAATGCGGCCATTGTTCACGGCTTTTCTTGGCCGAGGTGTCTGGCGAGCCATTCGTCTCGGATCCTATGTTTGAAAGCTGCTAGGGCCTCTGCATCCGGACAGTCGACTATCTGATTCTTTTTGATAAGGAATCTGTTCCAGAGCTTCCTCGCTCACTCTCTGGGCTGCTGAGTTATATGGCTCAGACCGTCTGCATCCGAGGGCTGGACATAGGTCCCTTGAAAATTTGCCCGGAAAGCATCCTCAAGCACTGCCCAACTTCCCATGGTGTTCTCGGGAAGGCTTTTAAGCCAATGCCGGGCTGTCCCTTTGAGCTTAAGGGGTAAGTATTTTATGGCGTGGAGGTCGTCTCCTCTGGCCATGTGTAGGTGGAGGATGTAGTCCTTGATCCAGAATGCAGGGTCTGTTGTTCCGTAATATGGTTCTATGTTCACTCGCTTGAATCCGGCTGGGAATTCATGATCCAGCACCTCGTCAGTAAAGCATAGGGGGTGTGCGGCGCCCCTGTATTTAGGCGTGCCGCGATTTTCGGGTATTTTTTGCGTTGCATCACTCATTGGAGCTTGCTTTCTTGGCCCATAAATGGATCTGGTAGGGCCAGTTTTCTGATCCGGATTCTTGGATGGATCACGCGCTATATTGAGTGCGGCGTCCTTTGAAGTGTGAGATTGATCGTAGGGTCGTCTATCCGACCTTGTGGTGTCCTTGTTTTTTGACTGTGGGGGCTTTGTGGCCTCTTCGTCAAATTCCGGTAGTAGTTTCCGCTTCGGATAGCTCTTTGTGTGGCGACTATTGCCTTACTTGTGTGCGGTATTGAGTACCTTGCCCCATCTGATCCTGAGTGCATCCTCCGCTGTCTTGAGCCTCCGCTTCTGTTTTTTCAGGCTACGTGTAGTGGCGACGAGCCTTTGGTGGAGGTTCTGATGTTCCCGCAATTTGTCTGGTGTGAGGTCGTCCGGGCTATCATCCTTCTCGGGGATTGGTTGTTCAGATTGTCCGCCCTGCTTGGACGGATGCTCGACGAAATGTTCATCGTCCGTGGAGTAGCCCTGCTCTATGGCTGGGTTTTTGTCGAGGTGGGGCTTGGCCTTGCGCCTACGCCGCCGCTTTGATTGTTTCTCGGGGGAGCGATCTCTGGCCGCATCCTTTTGGTCCTCGTAGTCGCTTCTGTTGCGTGTGTCCACCATGTATACATCGTATGATGAGGCGTTTTTCTGGAGCCCTATAGGCACTGGTTCTTGATCATCTCCTTTATCGGCGTTCATACCATTGGTAGCTTCGGAGTCGAAGTCTAGCATGTCGGTTAAATCATCGACAGTGGCTATGTAGTGGGTGGTGGGTAGGCTACAAATTTCTTCATCATCCGCATCCCAACTGTGTTGGCCGTAGTCCGGCCGAGGCTCTCCTGACAAAGAGAGAGATTTTAACGAATTCAGGATGTTGCCGAAAGGTGAGTGCTGAAATACATCCACGGCGGTGAACTCCATGACCAGAGCCTAATCGGGCTTAATCGGAAGAGGTGTGGGATTTACGGAGTCCGGATCGGAGTCCGGCACCTTGGAGTCACGGGCCTTGCGAGGGACTAAGCTGGTATCCGGCTCTATCGCCGTAGAGATGGCAGTTTCCGGGGTGGCGTCTAACCGTTCGTCCCCGACTGGTGTAGTGGGCTCCGAGTTAATGGTCGGAGCAGACACCGGAGCGACGCTCTGGGCGTTGACCGATGACAGAGCTAAATCATGCCCATCATGACAGTGCGGCGCGCCCGGTTGTGGCTCGAATCCGTCGAAGATCAAGTCCCCACGGATGTCGGCCGTGTAGTTCAAGCTTCCAAAGCTGACCTGATGGCCAGGTGTGTAGCTCTCGATCTGCTTCAGATGGCCGAACGAGTCAGCCTGCAGTGCGAAGCTGCCAAATACGAAGATCTGTCCGGGGAGAAAAGTCTCACCCCGGACCACATCGCGATTGATGAGCGAAGAAGCCACCGGACCTAAAAGGCGATGACACAGAGGAACTCTCAATGAAAGCACCAATGTCGGTGTCAAAACCGGCGGATCTCGGGTAGGGGGTCCCGAACTATGCGTCTAGGCGGATGGTAATAGGAGACAAGGGACACGATGCTTTTACCCAGGTTCGGGCCCTCTCGATGGAGGTAAAACCCTACTCCTGCTTGATTAATATTGATGATATGGGTAGTACAAGAGTAGATCTACCACGAGATCGGAGTGGCTAAACCCTAGAATCTAGCCTATGGTATGATTGTTGTTCGTCCTACGGACTAAAACTCTCCGGTTTATATAGACACCGGAGAGGGCTAGGGTTACACAGAGTCGGTTACAATGGGAGGAGATCTTCATATCGTATCGCCAAGCTTGCCTTCCACGCCAAGGAAAGTCCCATCCGGACATGGGACGTAGTCTTCAATCTTGTATCTTCATAGTCCGGGAGTCCGGCCAAAGGTCATAGTCCGGCCATCCGGACACCCCCTAATCCAGGACTCCCTTAGTTGAACTTAAGCATAATGCACAAACCTCAAAACACAAGCACTTCTCCTTTGTTCTAGAATCTTCCATATCTTAATTTCCCAAACTTCTTTTTTCAAAATGAATTGTCACTATTTGTTTTTACTTTATGATTTACAATGCACAATTCCATGAATCTTAAAATAGATTTTTTTATAAAACTAATTGATTTTGAACTAGATGAACTATAAGAATTAAAAGAACATCTACACCATGCATATATGACTCAAAGCTTATATGCTATAGTGCGTTATTTATTCATAATTTGGTTACCAAATCTCAAGCGTGCAATGCGCGTGTACCTTAGTAGTTGGTAGTAGTAAGAAACAAATTCCGGGTTTGGCATGAGCTCTTACTAAGGGAGCACCACAAGGCCTGTCGCAGGAGTAACATTTCCCTCTCGGGGCCCACGGGACTGACCTTCAGTGGCTTAGTGCACCGGCCTATGAGTCAATGACATGCGGACCTTAAATGCAGTTGGCCCACATGTCATTCTCATGGTGGTGGCATGGTTTGCGACTCACTCATTCGAGATGAACCGGCCGGTGGTGGCGCGGCCGTGTCGAGGGTGCCACAGCTGGGCGTCGAGGCATTACGAGGCGTAGATGGCCACATCGACGGGTACTACCTGTAGTACAAAAGTACTCCAGCTAAGGATTGATACCCGGGACGAAATGTGTCACATCCGTTGGATGAAAATTTTATGGTGAGGGAGTACGAATCGGAGCAAGCAAACCGCGTCCAATCGGGTGTGGCTGTGGTAAAAAGTTGATGGTCGCCGCAGTTCAGCTGGCCTGCATGTCATGCACATAAAGGCAGAGGAGCGGTGGGGCCGAGAGGGATGAGGCGCACGTCGGGGGACGTCATTCCATGGTTGGAGCGGCTTCGTGGGAACCGCGTGTGGGTGTGGCAGTGGTAGAAACAAGAAACGTGATGGTTGTTGTGGTTCAACTTCCATGGACAAGCTGCCATGTCTGCTGATACATGCATTGCATATGTCTACTGACACATGCATTGCATACCGCTCACTGCAAGGAGCAATAGTAGAGAAAACTTGTTCCAAAGATACCATTTTTTTGATAAAATTCTCGAGATATCATTAGTTTTTACACATGGGATTACTCCTACAAGGGTCAATCACGACAGGTGTTTTGTAAAAAATGCATCTTGATGTTCCCTGCAATGCACGGGCATCTTGCCGTAGGGTGTGCCACCGACCCAAACTCAATTTTTTCAGCGCGGCGTGGCCGTAGTTTGGCACACCCCTCTCCACATTTGCAAATAAGGCCTTCCCTCATTCATCCTTCTCTCACAAGATAAACTACTCATACAAATGCATCTTGATGTTCCATGCAACACACGAGGATGTTTCCTTGGGGGTCTCTCCAGCGCGGCGTGGCCGTAGTTGCAAGTTGACGCCCCTTGAGATGCCGACGTTGAGGGGCACTCAGATTTTGTCCGAAGAGCAGGGAAGATGAGTTTGATCACGTAGTAAATGCATTCTAAATACTACCTTCATGTCCATTTCCTAATTCTCCCCCTGCCCATTGTTCCACAGGTTAGACTCGGTGCGAGTGGAGATTGGCTTGCATATGTACGGGAGGGTACCAACAATAATTTGCACAACATTTACAACGGTGACACCGTTCCCTTAGAACCTTTGTCCAACATTGGGATCAGCCATGCAACGGGCCACCGCCTGAATTGGTATGATGGAACCACGGTGAGATTGAAGAAGATAGCACGAACCTTGC
The DNA here is from genome assembly GCF_002162155.2 of Triticum dicoccoides. Taxonomy (NCBI): domain Eukaryota; kingdom Viridiplantae; phylum Streptophyta; class Magnoliopsida; order Poales; family Poaceae; genus Triticum; species Triticum dicoccoides. The sequence continues at coordinate 433,037,113 of NC_041393.1, read as the reverse complement.
ACATGGCGGTCAAAGGTGGACCATGTTGTTTGCGGTCGATTTGTTGCCGTACGAGTACGAAGACATTGTGCTCCTTTCTAACCGCATCTTCGCGGTGACAAACCAGGGGACTTGTTTCGTATGGGACACATCCTACGGTATACTCCTTCTCTCCCAGTTTATTTGTTTTGAATTTTTTCATTTTATAAGTTTCGAATTCAAATTTAGAGCTCCCCATCACATGTTAAGATTACAATGTCCATTAAATGTTGCGTGCATGTATAGTAAAGAAACGAAGCTTGAGTTTGGCATGAGTTCATGCAGCGGTAGCACCACAAGGCCTGGTGCAGGAGTTACATTTTCGTCTTGGGGCCCTCAGGACTGAGCTTCAACGCCTTACTACACCTGCCTTTGAGTCAATAACATGTGGACCCGATGGTGGCTGGTCCACATGTAAAGCTCTCGAAGGCAGAGGGGTAGTGGGGCCGACAGGGGTGAGCCGCAGGTCGGGGGACATGTGGTGTCATGGGTTCGAGCGGCATCATGGGAATCGCGTGTGGCTGTGGTAGAAACTTGATGCTCGCCACATTTCAGGTGGCCCACATGTCAAGCACACAAAGTCAGAGGGGCGGTGCGGCCGAGAGGGGTGAGGCGCACGCTGTGGGTTGGAGCGGCGTCGTGGGAATCGTGAGTGGTAGTGGATGAAACATGATGGTCGTCGTAGTTGAACTTCCATGGACAAGCTGTCATGTCTACGAACACATGCATAGCATACCGTTCACTGGAAGGAGTAGTAGTAGAGAAAGCAAGGGGGATAAATAGTTCCATATAGTCAAGCGGACCCACGCTACTACTTGTTTCAAAGACATGCACACCATCGAAATAGTAAATCTATATCAATATACACAGAGAGGGAATAATTTTTTTCAAGAGAGGAAATAGTTCTTCTTCTTCTTCTTCTTGTTCTCATTTTCTGTGGGAGACGGCTTCACAACAAGCTCTCTGAACCTTGCAGCTATCTCGAAACTCACACGGCATCGAGGGCAGCATATTTTATCTGCTCGTACGTCAAGGGATAATTCTCCCATCCAGACAACCTTAATGCCAACGTCTCGTCACCCTTCTGAAGATTTGTTCCGAGCACAAAATCTGCTACGTCCAATAGGGATGGTGTTGGTTTATCACAATCTTCTACAAGAATTTTTATTTTGGTTTGTACATCAGCGATGCTTTTTGAATCAAGGTTGTATGGCTCCAACTTCTGTTTGTCCCCTGTGATGGCTGCCCCACTGAAGTATATGTCCTCCCGAGACAAGAAATCGTGAAGCTCACCTGGTATGGAGGGCGCGTGTATGATGTGGTACACCAAAACATCATCCTCGAGGCACAGCTGAAGGATGGCGGCGCGTTCGATCTTCCTAGTGGCACGCTCCGTGTACTCTACGTCGAGACCGATGACCTTCATCTCCACCTTTTGGAGGGAGTTGGATACATTGTTGATCCACTTCCGAACAACCCTTGGGTGGTCGGTGACTGTGGCAACTATGGTCAACGAGCCTTCGACGAGGACATGTTGGATGCTAAAACCTACACCTCGATCTCTTTCGCCATTTGCAACCGCTGGACTGGAGGGCTATGGTTTGGAGAATTAGGATTAGATGGCTAGTCTAACTGAACAAGATGATTATTTAAAGGGGCTTCGGAATTACTCCAGGAGGATGTGAAGAGGTTAAAACAATGTGAATGCAATGTGGTTTGGATGCAAATGAAGATGAAGGAGTAGTGAAGAAGCCGAGGAAAATCGGTTCCTGATGGAGAAGTAAATGGGAGAAGTGGCCTGCAGGCAGTTGATTAGACGGCTAGGTAGACTAAACGAAACGGCTACACGGGTAGACTGAGGAGTGGTACATGTCCCCGTACGTGCCCATCCTTCTAGCGTTACATGTGCCACTGGCTAGTTTAGGTCACTCTTTCGAATCACCATGGAGAGACATTTTATGATTCCTTTTTATTTCTGCACCCCTCCTGACAGGTGGGACCTATGCAACCGGCTAAAAAATGTGTCGCAGCTGGTTCGGATGGATATTGGCGCGTGCGTTGGAGACACAACATTCTCTACTTAAGGAATATGCGGTTATCCTCAAAAAAGAAAAGTCCTTTGCGCTTCCGCATGCACGAGAATTTGGTTCTGATCGCAATATGGATGATACCTGGAGGATTAAGTGAACCCAGAGGCATGCTAGCATAGGAGTACTACTCATATTCCTACTACTCCTACTAGTAGTAATAGTACAACTGTGGTACACTTGATGGTCAAAATACTATTATTCATCCGGTCCTCATAGTGAAGTGACAAGACCCTGCGCTCGAGGTGACAGCAGTGCAGGCGGCGTGTCCGGGTTACTAAAGTCAACCTCACGTTGTGCACTGCGCAGTCACATTCACCGCTGCTGTATAGTATGCCTTGCCTCGTCTCCCTCTCCCCTAGCACCACTCCATCTCCATCTCCATCTCGCCGGAGATCCTAAGGTCACTCTTCATCATCTCACTGTGCCCCTGCGTACCCTTGCCTCGCTCGCCTCCCCCAGTACCACTATTCCCTCACTAGCCGCTCCAGCATCGAGAGCCTTCTCCCTCGTATATCAAGCCCCTCAAACCCCCCTTCCAAACTCCACCATGTCCGAACACGAACCGCGCAGCATCCATATGATCCGCGATTGGAGCAATCTCCCCAGTGACGTCCTTGACCTCTGTTATTCGTGTATGGATATGTTGAGCGCCCTGCGACTGGCTGCATGCTCAAGGGGCATGCTCATGGCCATCGTCAAAGGAAGGCCTAAGCTTTTTGAAACACCATGCTTGCTGCTATCTGGTCTTGCGAGATTTTCTCACCATGATACGGAGGCGTACAAGATGCCCCTTGACTTCAATCCGAGCTCCATTAGTCGAAACTTCTTTGCAGGTATGTAGTGTGTCGCCGTACATCATTTCCCTCGACTTCGATCCGAACACCATTGCCCGAAACTTCTTGCAGGTAATACTGGGTCGGCATGAACTCCCACTGGATGGCTGCCATCAGAGAACACAGGAAAAAGTTGGTTCTTGTGAACTTTTAGACCTCCCATGAGATTATCCTTCCTTCGTTGGATGATATAGAGTTTTACCGTCGCGGTCCAAGTCATCTAGATTACGGTGTCAGTTGGACGCACCTTGTTTTGCAGAAGATTGTAATCTGCCAAGCGCCCACACGACATGCGGATTACGCAGACATCAAGCTAATTGCCTTGTTCGACAAGGGACCCGCCTATCTTTCCGCCGATGCCTTCTTTAGCTGGAGACAGCTCAGCTTGCAGTGGATCATCGTCAAAGCTGATACACACTTCTATGATGTTATTGACAAAGTTGATACACACTTCTGTGACAGCTCAGCTACGCGATCGACAAAGCAGATGGCACCACGTATTGCTGGGATGGCGCGTGTAAGTTGTTTCTGTCTGATGTTAATGATGACGCCATGACACTGTTTGAACTTTTTGTGATGATTGACATATCCCTATTTGAGCAGAATTTGAGTAGAACTATGGCAATGTATTAGAGACACTGTAAATCAACTATATTTGGAATGAGTTAATTCATGCAATTGTGATCATGTTATTACAGCCAATTTGTACCCCTGAATAATCAAACGGTTAGGAAGATATTGATATTTTCCTTATTTTGTAGTTATGCATATACTACTAAATATGAGTGTGTATCAATGGCCATGTTAGTTTCCTCATTTCATGATGTAGAAACATGCATCACACTGTTGGTTTCATCTAACCATACATTAGGGAAGTAAATGTGCATATGGAGAACTCTATATTTGGAAGTAGTGAAATCCGTAATGCTTACCATGTGTACATACCTATGTTCGCCCTTCAACAATCAATGGCTAGAATAATATGCTTACAAAAATTTTGCCCACAGAACATGAGTATATAACAATGCATGGTCTACTAGTTTCCTTGAAGAATTTGTTCATGAGGACAGAACATAATTACATAACATGCATGACATGGTAGTTTCCTATGAAGAATCGATTGTGAGATAACATGAGTATAACCATGCATGGCACTTCTATATTTTCGAACACAGTATACATTTCCCTGTATTTTCCTCCCAGTTCCAACAGGGACATATCAATGATGTTTCTTGCATTATCCTACTCATACTCTGAACAATGTTGATGTTACATTAACAATGCCTGTCCTTTTTGATATGATACAGTGTCCCTACAGTTACTGCCCTTTGTAGTCACACCACCTTTGCCAAAATTAGGGAAGCACAACTAGTTCCTCGCTCGATCAGACGACGACAAAAGACTGATGATCATTCGGACACGTGAGCCGAAAAAGTTATATTGCAAAACCCCACTGTATGCAAGCACCATGAAATACGTGATTATCCAGACAGTTGTTGTTACGTCTATGAGCATGATACCAGCTTGTTGGGGCCTTCAGGATTTTTGGGTTGGAGGCAGGTAAACAGCCTTGGTTCACACTCTTTGTTTCTCGGACTCAATTATCCGATTAACCAGGACATCACCGTTGGCAAGGACCTTGATGGCAGAGAGGCTATGATTGTCAATGATACAGCCTGCAGCCAAAATAAGGTGAGAATGACAGAGGCATCTGGATTAAGTTTGATCCTTGGATGTGTCGAGTCCGACAGGCAGTGATGTGGTTCAAGCCTTTAGGTTGATAGGTAATTGTGCTATTGCGTTGTAAGGGTGGAGTACTTGTGTCTCCGGATCACTGGTGGCTGAACCGGGGTGTCGGGGAAACTGATCCACGAACACCTATGGGACCGGCGGACCGAACCCCTTTCGGTTCGGCGGGGGGCAGAGATCGCACGAAGAGCGGATCGAGGCAAAGCACACGAGCAGTTTACCCAGCTTCGGAGCTCTCCGGAGAGATAACACTCCTACTGCTGCTTGTCTGATTGTATTCTGTTCTTGCTCGAGAGAGAGCTAAGTGTTTTTCTGTCCTCCGAACTTTCGAACCTTCAAACCCTCAAACCCCCCTCTACGTTGCGCATGGGCCTCCTTTTATATGCTCAAGGGGTCACCGACAGGTGGCAACGCAGACGAGGGCAGAAACGTAAAAGGAGTTGCGGTTGGTACAACTACCTGTATAGTGTATTCTACCTAACCCTGATGGTAGGGGACAAAGGCATTAAATGCCCGTCCTTGTCGCCCAAACAGTGCAGAAAAGGACCGTCAGGGACGCCACCGCTCGCCACGATGGCGATCTTGTCAGCGCCGCTTGCCACCATGCACCGCTGGCTGCACAGCCTCCCGCCACGCGGGCCTGGGAAGGCCTCAGGGCGACACATTGGTGGATGTGCTGGAGCATGGGTACCGGGTGGTTACTTGCCGCGGCAAGCGCCTTGCCGCGGTCGTTGTCTTGTCGCGCCCGGAAGCTTGTCGCTCACCAGGCCTAGCTGGGACGCGTGGCGCGTCGCGGCAAGTTCCTTGAGATGCCTTGGTTGGCCTTCTCGGCAAGCTCCTCTTGCCGGGGCCTTGTCTCCTTGGCTTGAATACTTTGTTCTTGAATGGCTCCAAAGGAGCCACGGAGGGCCTTGGCGGTTGTCCGGCAAGCCTTGCCGTGGGGTGCTGCAACTGCCCGTGCACAAGTTCGGGATACTAGGGTACCCCTACTCTAGTACACCGACAGGAGCCCCCGGGCCTGGGCCACACACGGTGCCGAGCGCCTGTTGGGCTAGGCCCAAAACAGGGCACGGGCACGCGCGGCCTAGGTTACGCCGAATTTCACTCTGTATCCACCACGCCCTCCCCAACGGCACGCGTCGAATGCGGCATCGTGGGAGAGATCGTGGGTGGTTTCTTTATTCGGAAGGGCAAAACGTCCGCGCCCTCCCTCTTTATAAGCAGGGGAAATAGGGGCAGTTCGTCCACCTCGCCGGTTACTGCTCCAATCTTCAGAAATCTCCGCTGCTCCGCCCTTCTTCCCAAAGCCGAAAGAGAGCAGCGCTCCGCCCCCCATCGCCACCAGCGCCACCGACGCCGCCGATCTCCCCCGCCACCTCCGCCATGGCTCTGAAAGCCGACAAGGGGAAGGGCGTGAAGTCAACCGAGGCGCAGCAGCTCGCGGCGCTGCGAAAGGAGCGGGCCATCTTCCCCCCTCAGCTCGACGCGAAGCAGCTGAGGGAGTACTACTACCTCTTCTAGTCGACGGAGACGCACGCGCATCCGCGCACGAGGGTACTCTCAGCCGCCGCTTCGAGACTGGCTCCGAACGGGTACCCATTCTTCGCGCCGTTCTTCTACTGCGGGCTCTGCCCGCCCTTTTCTGAATTCTTCTGTGATATCATGAACACCTACGGGTTCCGCCTCCTTGACTTCACCCCCAACGCCGTTCTAACGATGGCAGTTTTCGCACATCTCTAAGAAAACTTTGTCGGAGTCCATCCCAATGTCGCCCTCTTCCGCCACTTCTTCATGCCCCGAGTCGAGAGAGGAGAGCCCCTTGCCGGCGGAATCGCCTGGATCTCGAGAGTCGGCAAGAAGGAAGCCTATCTGGAGGGAGAGCTCCGCAGCAAGTGGGAGGAGTGGAGAGAAGATTGGTGCTGGATCGTCGAGGAGAACCCGCAGCCATTCACCGCCCGGCGCCAAACCCCAATAGTATGCGGCAACGATTGGAGCAACGTGGCCCTAGAAGATGACAGGCTGAAGATTGCTGTCACCCGAATCTTGCGCCTTAGGCTTGCCAGGCTCACCGTAGGCGCCGTGGCGCAGATTTTCTCTGCCGCCACATCGCCCCCCTTCAGGAGAGGGGGAGACCCGCTTGGGAGTTCCAGAACTCGGCAGATATCATGAGGCTGCGCCCAGGCCTCAAATTCAACTTCACTGTCTTGGAGCTCGACGCGATGCTTCTGGAGCTATTCAAGCGCGATCCCCAACACCCGTTCATGCTGCCGAGGAGCGTCGTTCCGTTGTGCAACAATTCCTCGCTCGACCGCATCCGCGCAATGATGCCGCTGTGCGATTCGCATGGGATTGTTCCAACTTGGCAAGAGCCTGCGGACGACGTCGTGCAGGAGTTCTTCGACAGCTTGGTAGAAGTGCCGGTCCGCCCCGACGAGCAGAAAAGCCTCACCCACGACACCACCGACGCGGAGATGCAGTGCATCGCCACTAGGCTGGAGGAGGCGGCGGCAGCAGCTGCCACGGGCGAATTTGGATTCACCTTGGAGGAGGCGGAGGCAGCAGAGGCGGCAAGCCTTGCTGAGCGAGAAGAGCTTGTCGGCAAGGAAGAACTTGTCGGGCCTGAATCAGAGTCGAGTGAGCCCGCCGAGGGCGCGGGTGACCCGTTGCAGATCGGCTCCTCCTCCTCCCCATCTTCAGCCAGCTCGCCGCAAGCTGAGCCCCAGCTCCAGCAAGAAGGCGCCTCCGCAAGGCCGGGGATGTAGCGGGGTGGCAGACAGGTCAAAAGCCGTCGCAGCGCGCGACGCGCTCGACCGCGGCAAGCACTGTTGCCGCGGGAGCACCTCACGCCGCTGCGGTAACCGGAGTGGGGTCTTCCCGGTCCACCGCCACTGCCCCTGCCAAGCGGACAAGGGAGCCTTCTCCTCCGCCTCGTCGCACTGGAGGCAAGCCGGACTTCGATCTCTCCGCGCTCAGATCCGACGACGAAGAAGAAGAGTAAGATCCTTTGCTGTACTTGTAATTCTTCAATTCTTGATGTGCGTCTTGTATCTGATTTGCTTTACTCCGAACTCATCCCTTTTCAGGACTCTGGCCCAGAGAGCGGCGAAGAGAGCCAAGGTCCCGGTGATTGTCATCGAGGACGAACCCACCGCGACGGCAGAGGACGCGCCTGAGACCACCTTGCCGGACCCGGCAATTCTTCCTCAAAGCAGCCCCGAGCGCAGCCCCCAGCGTAAGTGTATAACTTACTTCCTGCTTTCAGGAGCGCATTGGTGCTCTTCTTTTGCTGATATTTGTCTGTTGGTTTGTGTAGGAGCAGAGCAGCCTCATCAGGAGGGCCCGGAGGCCGCTCCCGAAGTGCCATCTGCTTCGACTACACCGCCGAGGGAGGATTCCCCGGCAAGGGAGCGTTCTCCGGCAAGGGAGAATTCTCTGGCAAGGGGCGGTTCTCCGGCAAGGGACAGCGCCAGTGATCCTCCTGTGGTTGAGACCACGACTGCAGATCCTAGCACAGGTAACCCTTTTGCCTGAAAACTCCCCTTGGGTTCTTCTTCTTCTGATTTTCTTCTTGAGCATTTTCTTGACTTTTCTCCCCTCTTCGGTCATCAGATCCATCTGCCACGGAGCCGATGGAAACCGAGGCCGCCGGCGAGGAGGACGCGCGCGGCAATAACGACGACGCTGCCGCCACCGAAGAAGAGGCCGGTGCTGATGATCCCGCCGGCGAAGAGGCCGCCAAGGCTGCCGCCGCAGAAGCAGGCGAGGGATCTGGCAATCGCACTGACGGCCCCGAGGCCGCAGGAGCGCCAGGCGCTACGCCGACCGCCGATCCCTCCGCCGATGCTGCAGCGCCAAGCTCCGAAGAGCCCCAGTCTGGCGCCTACTTGAAGGCCGGCGATGGTATCTTCATCAAGCTCCCCTGGGCGTCGAGCTCCAGGGCGCCGGTCGAAGGAGAAACCTTGGATGGAGAGGTGCTCGCCTCCGCTGGGCTGATGGTGGTCGACGCGCCAAGTAGCAGCAGCGACGAGCCTGAGGAGGAGCGGTTGCTGCGGAAGCTGCTGTCCCTTTACCGCGCCCGCCAAGCCAAGCTGGCATCCCGAGAGGCGCTTGTCGCGAAGGCGGGGGTGGATATTGAGAAGCGCGTGGAGGAACTCCGGGGTCTGAGGCAGGAAGCTCTCCGGTCCCTGGCGGAGGAGCGGCAGCAACTTCTCGAGGAGCGGAAAGCCTTCCTCCTTGAGCAGGCTGAAGTTGAAGAGAAGCAACGGCTTGTCGCCGAGAATCTATTTGCGCAAGAAGGAGAGTTGGCGTAGCGGAAGGTGAACCTTGACAGCCACGAGGAGGAGCTTGCCGCGCGGGAGCAAGCAATTGGTGGGGCCCTCAAGGAAGCAGAGGATGCTGCCGCAGCTGCCGAGGCCGCCAAGAAGGAGCTGGAAACAAAGGTGGCGCAGCTGGAAGCAGATCTCAGGGCGAGCAGCGAGGAGCTTGCCGCGCTCAAGCGTGAGCGTGAGAAGGATGCTGCCGCTCATGGTGAGCTGCAGGGTCTTCTCGCTGAGAGAAGCAAGGAGCTCAGCGCCGCCAAGGATTCCAATGCAGATCTCGAGTTGAAGCTGGCCACTTTGACTCAGACGCTGGACGACGCCAGGGAGCGGGAGGTGGCCTTGTCGGAGAAGATCAAGGCCGACGAGGTGCTGCTGGAGAATGTTGCTGCCGCCCACGACGCTTTCAGGGAGACTGTGGAGCATTGGACTGAGGGTCTTGTGGATCTTGCCGCCGCCATCGACGGGGAGCTGGCGCAGCTGGGGATGGAGGATCTCGGGTACTCCTCCGACGAGCACCTCCAACCCAGCACCAAGCTCAGCCTGTTCTTCAAAGGTGTGGCGACGGCCCTCCAGCGACTCCGGGAGAAGATGCCAAAGCAGTTGGCCGACGAGTCGCGCAAGATCTGCGAAGGAGCTCTCCAGAAGGTGCTGATGAAGGTGGCCTTCCGCAACCCAGGCCTCAACTTCACCAACTTCCCCAAGTCCCTGCCGCCGGATGCTAATCTGGAAGTGCTCAAGGCCCTTGTCGCACCCATTGTGGACAAGGTGAGCGGGATCAAGAGGGTTGAGGGCGATCGCGTAGACTAGGCTGCCCGCTTTCTCTTTCTCTTTGTCGCTGCTGGTCATGTCACGAGAACATCTATTAGAGCTGCGACAAGCTATCTTGTAATATAACTCTATTTTGGGTAGAGATTTGCTATGTTATTCCCTTTACTTGATTCCTTTCTTTGTATGTTTTCGCCCCACGCTTTTAGGGAACTTGTCGGTGCAGGCACCTTAGCCGCGAGCGCTGAGTGCGGAACATCAGCAGCCTGCTGGCAGTGCCGCTACCGACAAGAAACCTTGTCGCAACTAGTCGCAGCTCACTTAAATTGTTGAGCGGACTCGACACAAAGTAAGGGCGCAACTAGCTACGAGTTGGTTCCTCCGCGCACAGGTTTTCAATACAAACCACGGTCGTTCAAGGAAGATAACTTAAAAACTTAAAACTGATTGCTCAAACTTTGGCAACTTAGCTTTTCTGTCGTTTGCTTTCCAGTAAGCTTCCTTGAACGATGCTTGACCCACACCATTATCTTCTCCTTCCCCCCGGCAAACTTGTGTGCGAGGGAACCTTCGTTTCCTTTTTGAGAAAAAAGAAAGAAGAGAAAATAAAGATATGGAGCCTTATGGCTCGTTATTGCTTACCGGGGGTAGGTGCTGCACAAAGTGTCAGATAACGCATGCAAATATAAAGTAAAAAGCATGAAATCGACAAGATGTGTGGAGCACATGAGCTTTACTTATGCACGGGGTCTGCGCCCGGCTTTGTACAAAGGATTACATGCAACATCGGCAAGACTTGTACAAAAGGTGGTTGCCGGAACAGGTTCCGGCAACTGCGCCCTACGAGTAAAACTTACGAAGATGCTCAATGTTCCAGGAGTTGCTCACCGGAATGCCATCTTCGGTCTCAAGGCGGACAACGCCAGGCCTACTGACTCGTTTCACCCGATAAGGGCCTTCCCACTTCGACGTCAACTTGTTGGAATTCTTGGCGGACTGAACACGCCGAAGAACAAGGTCGCCTTCCTCGAAGCTTCTGGCATTAACTTTGCGGCTATGGTAGCGGCGCAAAGCTTGCTGGTATCGAGCAGCTCATATAGCAGCCTGAAGACGGTCCTCCTCAAGGAGCAGCGCGTCATCTTGTCGCAGCTGCTCTTGCTCAAGATCATCATAAGCAAGCACTCGAGGTGACCCGTATACGAGTTCCGTGGGGAGAATTGCCTCTGCTCCATAGACTAGAGCGAAAGGTGTCTGGCCAGTGGCTCGATTTGGCGTCGTTCTGATCGACCAAAGAACCACCGGCAGCTCCTCAATCCAGTTCTTTCCGCACTTGTGCAGCCTGTCGAAAGTCCTGCTCTTGAGCCCGCGCAGCACTTCAGCATTTGCCCTCTCTGCTTGACCATTGCTTCTCGGATGAGCAACAGAAACGAAGCAGACCTTGGCGCCAAGATCTTGGACATACTACATGAAGGCGCGGCTCGTGAATTGCGTGCCGTTGTCGGTGATGATCCTGTTAGGGATCCCGAAATGGCAAACAATTAACCTAAAGAACTTGACTGCTTACTGTGCTGTCACCTTCCTCACTGCTTCCACTTCCGGCCACTTTGTGAACTTGTCGATTGCAACGTACAAGTACTCAAAGCCCCCGACAGCTCGGGGAAAGGGGCCGAGGATGTCGAGCCCCCAGACCGAAAATGGCCAGGATAAAGGGATCGTCTAGAGAGCTTGAGCCGGCTGGTGTATCTGTTTGGAATGGAACTGGCACGCTTCACACTGGGCTACTTGTGCAGTCGCATCCTGGAGGGCTGTCGGCCAAAAGAAACCTTGCCGGAACGCTTTGCCGGCAAGTGCTCTTGCGCCAATGTGGTGAACACATATGCCTCCATGTATCTCTGCCAACAGCATTTGTCCGTCTTCCCGGTGAATACACTTCAATTTCACACCGTTGAGTCTTCTTCTGTACATTGTGTTGTCGACAAACTGGTACATACTTGACTGCCGGGCTACTCTTTCCGCTTCTTCTTGCTCTTCGGGAAGTTCTCCTGTCTGAAGGAAATGGACAATCTGTTGCGCCCATGCTGGAGCTTGCGGCTCGACAACAAGGACTAAAGGCACATCTGCTGCTGCGGGAACATCCGCTTCTACGGCGAGAACCTGCGGCTCAGCCGGTGCTTGATGTTCCCCGGCAAGCTTGCCGGAGCAAAACTTGTCGGGAGCGTCTGCTTCAACTGAACAAACCCTAGGGCTCGTCGGAGCAGACTGCTCCTCAGCATCCTTGGTGTTGATCTTGGGGACCTTCTTGGCGGCGGCCTCGGGGAGCTCTGCCGGAAAATAGTCACCAGAAATCAACTTCCTCTTCTTGTTCTGTCCAGTTGATGGCGTCACGGATGGTTGAGTCAGCTTGAGCACAAAGATTCCTGGTTCCACAGGTAACTTAAGTGCGGCGCACTTTGACAGGCCATCAGCAATGTCGTTCTGAGCTCTTGGAACATGTTCCATCTCTAGGCCGTCAAAGTGCTCTTCTAGCTTCCTCACTTCATCAACGTAAGCTTCCATCAACGGACTCTGATAATTCTTGTTCACTTGGCGGACGACAAGCTATGAGTCACCCCTGACAATGAGCTTCTTGATCCCAAGGTCTGCTGCGATCCTGAGACCGGCAAGCAAACCTTCATACTCTGCAGTATTGTTTGTTGCTTTCTCCTTGGGAAAGTGCATCTGGACTACATACTTGAGGTGCTCTCCGGTGGGTGCGACAAGTAGCACGCCCGCACCGGCGCCTTGTAGTGAGAAGGCACCATCAAAGTACATTAGCCACTCTTTGCTTGCTTCCTTGACGGGGTTGCTCGTTTCCGGAATTTCTTCATCTGGTGTTGGCGTCCACTCTGCTATGAACTCTGCCAACGCTCTGCTTTGGATAGTTGAAGTGCTCTCAAACTTGAGGCCAAAGCTTGACAGTTCCAGCGCCCACTCGACAATCCTGCCTGTTGCTTCTGGATTTTGCAGTATCCTCTTCAGCGGAAAGCGAGTGATGACTGTGATCTCATGTGCTTGGAAGTAATGGCGCAGCTTTCTCGAGGCCATGAGAAGGCCAAAAAGCAATTTCTGCACACCAGAGTGCCTTGATCTAGCCCCCTGCAGAAGGGAACTGACAAAGTAAACTGGGCGCTGCACCATTCTCTTCTACATCTCTTCACGTGTCTGCGCAGATCCATCTTTGTCAGGACCAGAGCTTGCCGGTGAAGTCCCTTGCTTGTCGCTGGATGCACTTGCCGTGGTTGCCGGCTCATCATCTACCTCCCTCTTCGCTACTAATGCAACACTAACCACTTGATTGGTTGCCGCTATGTACAACAGCAACTTCTCTTGTGGCTTAGGTGCAACAAGTGTTGGAGTGGAGGACAGGTATCTCTTTAAGTCCTGCAGCGCAGCCTCTGCTTTCGGAGTCCATTTCATTGGACCTGCATTTTTCAATATTTTGAAAAATGGCAGGTCGCGCTCAGCAGACCTAGAGATAAACCTGCTGAGAGCAGCCACGCAACCGGCAAGTCTTCATACATCCTTGGCGCGCTTTGGTGCTTCAATCTGCTCAATGGCCTTGATCTTGTCGGGATTGGCTTCAATTCCCCGCTGAGACACGAAGAACCCGAGAAGCTTGTCGGAAGAGACTCCGAACACACACTTCTCGGGGTTAAGCTTGAGGTTGATCTTGCACAGATTTGTAAATGTTTCGTCTAAATCTTGGATCAGAGTTGCCTTGTCCTTGCTCTTGACCACTATGTCATCCATGTAGGCTTCCACATTTCTGTGCATATGCGGCTCAAAAGCGTGATGGACAACCCTTGCAAACGTTGAACCAGCATTCTTTAAACTGAAAGGCATCCGTACGAAACAGTACGTGCCACATGGAGTGATGAATGCGGTTTTCTCCTCATCCTCTTCAGCCATGAAGATCTGATGGTATCCTGAGTATGCATCAAGAAATGAAAGCAAGTCACATCCGGCCGTGGAGTCAACAATCTGGTCAATGCGTGGCAAGGGAAATGGGTCCTTGGGACAAGCTTTATTAACATCGATAAAGTCGATACAAAGCCTCCATTTCCCGTTTGCCTTGCGCACGACTACAGGATTGGTCAACCACGTAGGATGGAGCACTCCTCTGACAAGGCCTGCTGCTTCCAACTTCTTGATTTCTTCTGCGATGAATTCTTGGCGCTCCACTGCCTGTTTCCTGACTTTCTGCTTGACGGGCCGTGCATGAGGACAGACGGCCAGGTGGTGCTCAATTAATTTCCTGGGAACACCAGGGATGTCAGACGGTTGCCATGCAAACACGTCGACATTCGCCCGTAGGAAAGCAACAAGCGCGCTTTCCTATTTAGGGTCGAGAGTGGCACCGATGGTGAAGGTACCACCAGTGCCGTCCTCCTTGGCGGACACCTTCTTGGTCTCTGGTGGAGCTACCATTGCCTTCTTACATTTGACGGTGGAGCTCGATGGTGCGTCCTCGACGGTAGCGCAGCACTCCGAAGAGGTGCGCTTGCCGGAGTGGGCACCAGAGCTCTTGCCGGACTTGGCCTTCTTCTTTCCCCCGGGAGCCTCAACGGCAAGTGATCGGCAATCTGTTGCGGCTGCTGCTTCCCGGTAGATCTTGTCGGCGCAGATAAGAGCATCTTTCTTGTCGCCAGGAACAGAGATGACACTTATCGGGCCTGGCATCTTTAGTATGTTGTATGCATAGTGAGAGGCTGCCATGAACTTGGTGAGTGCTGGACGATCGAGTATCCCATTGTAGGGCAATGGAAAGTCAGCAACGTCAAAAGTGATCCTCTCAGTCCTGAAGTTTAACTCGCTGCCAAATGTTACCGGCAACGTGATCTTTCCCTTCGGCTTGCTCCTTCCCAGATTAATTCCTTGGAACGTACCGGTCTCTTCGAGCTCGCTATCAGGGATCTGGAGTTTCTGGAGTACCGCGGAGGAGATCAGGCTCAAGCCGGCCCCGCCGTCAACTAGCATCTTAGTGACCTTGAGGTTGCGGATAATTGGTGAAACCAACATCGGCAAGCACCCGACCGCAGTTATGCGATCAGGGTGGTCCTTAATATCAAAGATGATAGGCGTGTGGGACCATTTCAGAGGCTTACGTGACTCGACGGGTGGTTCTGCTGCATTGACTTCCCGCATCCACTGCTTGAGCTGGCGGTGCGAAGTATGCAGAGAAGCACCGCCGTCAACACAGAGGACCTCTGTGGCTTTCTGGAACTCCTGCTCATCGGTCTCGTCATCATCCATATCTTCATCATCCTCGTCATCTTCATCCTTGTCGCAGCCACGAGGAGGTCTGTCTCCTTGCCGCTGCTTGGCCTTGCCGCGGCATCCTCCTCGGCCGGGGCGTTTCTTGCCGGTTCCTCCAGCACCTTCCTGGCCCTTCTCCTTGTCGCGCCGCTCATATTCAGCCTTTTGCTGCTCGACAGGCTGCTCGACCTTCTTGCATCTCTGGAGGTCATGGCCCTTAGTGTGGTGGATCTTGCAGTACTGCCTGTTGGGGCTGTCCTGCTTGCCGGCGACCGCCACAGCCTGGTGGTTGGTGCCTGCGGCAACCTGCTTGCCGGAGCTACCAGCTTTGGCTTCCTTGCCGGACTGCTCAACGACTAGCACATCTTTGCCTTTCTTCTTCCTGTTGCTCCGCCGCCGGTTTTTCTTTGCCGGGGCAGCATCCTCACTATCAGATCCTCCTGCTCCTATATTCTCTCCGGGGAGTTTCCTCCCTTCCTCAGCACGCGCACACTTGTCGGCTAGGGCATATAGCTCACTGACGTCTCTGATCTTGCACATCGCCATCTCCGCCCTCATCCTGCGGTTTCGCACGTTCTGATGGAACGCGCTGATTACCGCGGCAGGGTGGACATCCGGGATGTTGTGCTGTACGCGGCTGAATCTCTGAATGTACTTGCGCAGGGGCTCTCCTTCCTTCTGGGCGAGCAGATGAAGGTCACTTTCTTGGCCATGAGGCTTCTGGCCGCCTGTAAAGGCGCCGACAACTGATGGCACAAGTCGGCCCAGGAAGATATGGAGTTGTCCGGCAAGTGCATGAGCCAGGATCTAACATTGGGCTTGAGCACCAGCAGGAAGTAGTTGGCAAGGATCTTGTCGTCCCGCCCCCCGGCAGCTTGCACCGTGATGGTGTAGATGTTGAGGAACTCCGACGGATGCGTCTTGCCGTCGTACTTCTCTGGCACATCTGGTCTGAAATTCTTCGTGCTGGGCCACTGGACTTGCCGCAGCTCACGAGTGAACGCAGGGCAACCTACCGTGTACGGCAAGTCGCCTGGTTCCCCTGGCGCATGCATGTCGATAGAGGGCCCAGCGCGCTTGTCGGATTGACGTCGCGCTTCTCTTCGGCGCTCGATGCGAGTACGAGCGTCTTCTTGCTGTCGTTCGTGAAGAACTTGGCGCTGATCGCGACGAGCTCGTGGATCCGATGACGCGGTGGAGTCGCTGTCGAGGTGGATCCGGCGAGTTGGCGATCTTGGCCTTCGAGGTGGAGAGTGCACGGTGGTTGCACCCCCCCTGTTTCGTCGCCACCGGCTCATGCCTGGCGGTCTTGTCGCGGCAGCGATGTACTCAGCTGCCGCGGAGTGTCGCCGTTGGCGAAGCCGATGAGACTCTGAATGGTGGCCCTCCATTGGTCGATCTTGTCTTCCGCTGGAGGGTAATCCAGGAGCAGTTGAGCTCGCACCAAAGCTTCTGCTGGACTGGTGGGTGGCACTGGCGAACGGTGCGAGGAGCGGGATATGCTCGGACTTCTAACTACGTTAGAAGGAGCAGTATCCTGTCCAGGCGACCGTGCCTCGCTCGTGCCAGCACGTTGGCGTGCGTGCTGGTCTTGAGCACCCCGAGATCCACCAGCTCGATCTTGGTCCAACAAGCGTATGGTACTGCGAATACCATGACGCTGTCGGTCCTGCGCCTCCTGAGATGGGTGCGGTGCATGTACGGACGCCGAGGTCTGCGCAGCCTTGTCCTTGGACCTGGTAGGACTGTGAGCTCCCTCGTTGATGTCCGTTCTTCCGCCAGCGCCTTCCCCACCACCCGTTTGCTCCGGTGGTGGTGGGATCGACGTGGACGGAGCAGTTGCCGCCGAAGTTTTCTTCTTCGGTGGCATGTCGATGAAGAAGATGAAGATCTAGCTCGTGTGAACGCCGGATCAGGTTCACACAATCTCGACGCCCCCTACCCGGCGCGCCAAAGATGTCGGGGAAACTAATCCACGAACACCTATGGGACCGGCGGACTGAGCCCCTTTCGGTTTGGCGGGGGGCGGAGATCGCACGAAGAGCGGATCGAGGCGAAGCATACGAGCAGTTTACCCAGCTTCGGAGCTCTCCAGAGAGATAACACTCCTACTGCTGCTTGTCTGATTGTATTCTATTCTTGCTCGAGAGAGAGCTAAGTGTTTTTCTATCCTCTGAACTTTCGAACCTTCGAACCCTCCAACCCCCCTCTACATTGCGCATGGGCCTCCTTTTATATGCTCAAGGGGTCACCGACAGGTGGCAACGCAGACGAGGGCAGAAACGTAAAAGGAGTTGCGGTTGGTACAACTACCTGTACAGTGTATTCTACCTAACCCTGACGGCAGGGGACAAAGGCATTAAATGCCCGTCCTTGTCGCCCAAACAGTGCAGAAAAGGACCATCAGGGACGTGTCACATCCCTAGTCTGGTATGACCTAGGCTAGCTAGTCATTTGTGCATCATGTTTAAATTCCATTTAATTTTGAAATGGGGATTTGTGAAACCCTCAGAATCATTTTTGGAAATGACCCCAATAAAAATTGCTCCAAAAAGGTCCAAGAAAATGCTCATGTTGCTCTCTGAAAATATTGGACAGAGATAAAAATCAAACCAATATTTTTAGGACCTCATAAGTATTTATTTTGGGCATTTGGAATTAATGCAGTAATTATTTGCTTTGGATATATATTGTTATATATATAATATTGTCCAAAAATTATGCCATTTATAAAGGAGCTCTGGAATAATATAACTAGCTTCCATAAAAATTGGCATAAGAAAATAAATTGATTTAGTATTATTGCTAAATCAAAACATATGTCAGAAAATTAGAAAAAGAAATAAAAAGGGATACTTACCTGGGCCTCCTCCCTGTGCAGCCCAGCAGCAGCCAGCGCCGGCCCAGCCCACCTGGCCCCCTCCTCTGTCGTCTTCCTCCCCGACAGGAGAACGGGCGCGTGCCCGACGCGCGCGCGCTCCGCCGCGCCACGCCACCTGCCTCTCTGCCTGCCTGCCCTGTCCCCTCCTCGTATGGATGCCCCGGAGACGCCACGCAGCTACCCCGACCTCTCTCGCACTCTCCCTCGCCCTCGTCCTCTCCTCTGTCACTCTCTCTCTCACGGCCGATCGCCACCGATGCCACCGCTCGCCGTTGCCGCGGCCACCGGCCTCCCCTCGCCCTCCGCCCGAGCCTAGAAGCTCCGCCTCGTCGTCCGCATCGTCCTCGACGAGCCAAGTGACCAGGGACGCGCCCCATCGCCGACACCGTCGTCTTCTTCATCGCCGGCCGCCGTGGATCCCCATCGCCGCCCCGCCGTCTCCAGTGCGTCCCCGAGCCCGCTTCAACGCCCGCTGCAACCGCGGTGAGCTCCGCCACCGTTTCCCCCTCTCCGCTTAGTCACCCGCATGCCATAGCCCTTTCTCCACCATGGCCGAACCTCCTCCGCCGCCGAGCTCTCCATCGACGCAGCTCCGGTGACCATTTGGTCACCCCGGCGAGTCCAACAAGCTCGTAAGGCCCCGTAGAGCATCCCTAGTGCTTTGCTTAGCTCGTCTTCGAGCTCCAAACGCGTTTTCATGCACGACCGAACTCCGGCGACCGCAACCGAGCTCGCCGCCGCCGACTCCGGCCATCCCAGGCCCAGCCATGGCCACCGCCCGATGCGCCATCGAGCTAGCTCTCCAACGCGCCTAGCCGCGTTTTGGTGGTGTAGCAAGACTTCTTATGAACTATCATGTCTTGCTATTTATGTTAGTAGTAGTCACTAGTCAGTGTTTGAATGTTGTATATACCGTTCTTTCGAACTGTTTATTGTCTCGAACTGCTGGTTTGCTAAATGAGGGCATCACCATTCTCCAGTGTTCAAAGTATATCTCCATTTTCAAGTTACTAGCAAGATGCCTGTGCATTGCACGGAACATCAAGATCTTGTGGGAGAATTGGTACTCTTGCGCACCGACATGTGGGCGCCACCGGTGTTTTCGTGCGCTTGCACGCCGAGAGCATATTGGCGCATGCTCGAAATTCATGCTACCTTTTCATCCGCAACTCCCGCCCTTCCCCCATCTATGGAATCTCGATTCCTACTCCAGTTCCCCCAAATCCCCCTCCTGTACTCCTTGTACTCTAGCACACTATCATGTCACCGGTCAACACGGATCTCTGAGCCGGAGATCCTAAGGCCCGTCCTGCCTTCGGGCGTTGCATGTTGTCGCTCAACAGTGGCATGGTGGCACTTGACGACCAGTTTGCTGGCAAAGTGCTGATGGTAACCATCAATGGCAAACGGCCTCCCGTCTCGCCGGACGACCTTGTCAAAGCTCTTGGCATTGCGCACGGCATCCAAATAAGTGACTTGCTCGTCAAAGTTTGTCCACCACCAGCAGATTTCTTTGTCAGGTTCTAGACATCTTTTGATTGCAGTCGTGTGTTCGAATCTTCCCGACGTTTGTTCTGCGATGGCGCGCTGGTGAGCTTTGATCAGTGGCACCCATGACGGGGCTCGGTGCCCTCCGATCTTGAGTTTTTAACAAATTACCTTCCACAGCATGCCTCGACGTGCTTGGAACAGCAAGTCCATGAATGAGCTTATCAACGACCTTCGAGGTAAGCTCGTAAGTATGTTTGTTCCTCCAGATAGTTGGGCTCCGACGGTTATGGCATGGATTAAGAAGATGTCCACCATACCGAAGGTGATTGGTGTTGAGATACTAGTGCAGGAACCGGGGTTGTACTATTTGTCGCCACCAAGGCTGCCACGAACCACATTAGGGACGTACCTGTATCGAGTGTTCGTGCATGTCAAAGAAGTGATCAATCCATCAATCAAAGTCCTGCGGCCGCCGCTTGTGCTCGGGTCCATCGATGACGTCCATTACAGGAGTCAACGTCGGACTTTCACCGTGTTGCTCGAAATGATGGATGGCACGGGGCCTACTCCATCGCGCGGAGGAGGCCATTGCTTCTTTGGGAGAAGAGGTAGGCCTGGCTGCCTGGATGTGCTCTAATTTGAGGTAACAATTGAATCTTGTCAGATACTAGTTAAATCCGAGCTATGGGTGTGAAGCACTGATGCGCCAGTACATTTGATTGTGACATGTTCTATTTTTTTACCTGAACTTTTTTTAGAAAGGGTTGTACGTCAACTTAATGTTCTAGCGGAACTTATATATTGTGTTGCCTCTCTGTTTTCTTTGCACAACATTCAAGATATTTCCCCATCATCGATAAAGACGATGAACCATTATGTACGAGTTCGTTGGTTTCAACATAGCCCTACCCATAGCGATCCACTGCTTCCACCCTGATTGTGCCGCCTGCGTGAAATTTTTGTATGCAAGTTCAGTGTGATATGATGTTCTATATGATTGTGTCAACTATATAAGTTTTTACTGAGCATCATCAATGCATATGGCTGAAAGATGTATTTATGAGCATCGACCGATGGGTCTCTCTCTCTCTCTCTCCCTCTCTCTCTCTCTCTCACACACACACACACACAAGTGGGACCTGTTGAGTTATTTCTTCGCTCGTGACAGCTTTTAATTAGGTTCCACTGTACTCTAACTTTTTTCTTAAGTTATTAATTGAGCTCAGTGACTTCAAAAAGTTGTACAGAAGCCTTGTTTGGGCCTTTCCGAAATCGTTGAATGTGGGCTGAGTAGCCATGTAAGGTTGCACTGTACTACACAGGCCTTTTTTTAACATCAGCAATGCAACTGGGCCGATAGTTGTACACAATCTGGGTCAACTTGTTATTCTCTGCCCCGCTGGGCTGCAAATATTTCCTAGGGGGGATGCATTAGGCTTAATAAGAAAATGGGCTCTAAGAATAATAAATGGAATGTAATTATAAAAACTGGGTAGTAACTATAAAAAAATGCACCAAACATGTAATTAGTTTATAAAATATTACTTTTGGATTTTGAATTTTTTTAATTTCATTAATTGTTGCGCGCGCAATGTTTCGTTGGATTTTTACGTAATACAAAATACAATCTGACTAGAAATTTTGGGATAAAAATATTTCGGATCCCATCAAAATGTGGGAAATTTTATTGAATTCTGTTTTGAACGGTTGGTTGAAATTATTAATCGTTGTCCTAGCTAGAAAATGGGATGTAGTTTTAACAAATTGTAAATGGGTTGTAGTAAATTCCATTAGAATTTAAAAATGGGCTATACATTCTTACAAATCGCAAATGGGCTACAAGTTCTCTGCCACACACTGTTGGGCCTACTAAGTTGACGCGTCCCCTAAAACAAGTAAGTTGACCCTATATTAGGCTTTGTCAACTCATAGTCAACACAACGGATGTCGTGCTTCTTCTTCAATATCGGATATTCTAGCTTTAGCAGCCCAAAAAATGATTCCTCCCCCTGACATCTGGGGTGCACCGTTTCGGAGGCTGACCTGTGGGCCTACTAAGTTGACATGTACCAAGGGCTTTGTCAACTTAGTCAATATAAACGATTCTAGCTGCAGTGACCGTACGATGTCCATCCAACGGTCATCGTGATTCTTCAACCTCCGGTCTTCTTGCTCCAGCCAGCCCAAGAAGCGCCGATCATGCCGCCTGCTCCTGCCTCTCGTGGCCGGATGTGCTGTCGCGGAGGCCTCACCACCCCCTACCACTCCCATAGCTGGCTAGGCCTAGCAGCGAGGGAAACCTCACACCATAGCCGAACAAGTGAACCCTCGTACTCCTCTCCGCGTGGACATCCACTGTCGTGTCTTCCCCGGCTCCGTGTCGTCCCCTTCCTAGGCCTCGCCGTCGTCCACCCCCTTGGTGCACTCGGCGCGGCGTGGTTAATGTGGTCAACGAACGACTTCCATCGAAAGAGTACTGTACGTGGAGAGGCTGACAGCTGGGTCCACGACCGTAGCAAGGAGGTGCCTCCTTATTACGCAGAAAATAATGATTCCTCCACCTGACAGCAGGGACCACCGGACGGGTCACCGTATTTTGCAAAAAAACATTTCCCCCTGACTGCTGGGACCCACCAGCTACATCTTTGCATGCAAGGAAGTGTGTCCATATTACGGGCAAAAAAATGATTTGCCCCCTGACTGCTGGGACCCACCAGCTACATCTTCGCACGCAAGGAAGTGCCTGACAGTCAGGAACCACCTGGTCGAAGCGTACGTAGCGTTGTCATTCTGGTCACGAACATGTACGTACATACGATCGGTCTGTCTGCAGGCTGCAGCGATGAACCGTGGCCGTGTAAAGAAGGGCACATGTCATAGTAGAGGCGCGCACGTGTCATAGTAGAAGCGCGCACGTAGCATATACACGTATGTACAGCAGCCAGGGTGCAAGCAAGTAAATACGGCCACGTACATACATACGGGCGGGGTCTCAAACGCCTACTCGCGCATACGTACGGCTAGGGCTCGTGTACATGGCTGGGTCGGAACGGAGAAACTGCATCGTTGTTGTGTTTATGGGGAGGCAACAGAATGCGTCGTGTTCATCGGGAGACGACAGAACGCGTGCTGTTCATCAGGAGCCAACCGGCTTGGACGGATAGGCCGATGGGAACGAGGCCTAGCGTACCGCAGAACGGAAGAAACGACCTTGTGTTCGACCGGCCACGGTCGAAACGGGATCCTGTTCATCGGGAGGGGTCTGGCGTACTGCAAAACAGAGGAAACGGACTTCTCTTGGACCTCCTATGGTCGAAACGGGGTCATGTTGATCGGGAGGGGTGTGGCTTACCACAAAATGGATGAACGGACTTGTGTTGGAGCGCTACGGTCAAAACGGGGGTCCTGTTCATCGGGAGGGGTGTGGCATACCGCAAATCAAGACTCCACGGGATATTGTTCATCTCCACCGTCGACTGCCTCCACGGGCTACTATTCATCCACCGTCCACCTCCTCCAGCCTCCACCTGCGACTGTTCATCCACGGGCTCCTGTTCATCCAGCCTCCACTGCGCGCTCCTCCACCGGCTACTGTTCAACCAGCCCTCTCCACGGGGTCCTATTCAACCATCCCTCCACGGGCTACTGTTCATCCATCCCTCCACCGGTACTGTTCATCCAGCCCTCCACGGGGTCCTGTTCATCTAGCCCTCCACGGGTCCTGTTCATCCACCCCAACCGGCTCGATCGGGGTCCTATTCATCCAGCGGTAACAGCCTCTACTACCACGGGGTCCTATTCATCCAACCCCCCACAGGGAACTGTTCATCCACCCCCACCAACAATGCTCACTGTTCATCTAGAGGCAACATCAATCGGCTTCAGTTAGCAGCAGTAGCGAAGGAATCACTCGGGTTCAGTTAACAGCAAGGGATTGATCGATCGCTCGGGTTCAGTAACGCGTATCCTATAGTGCAATTGCTCGGGTTCAGTTAGAGCCCAACACCTCGCTCGGGTTCAGTTAGAGCGCAATGCCTCACACACGCGCATACGTGTATGAGAGAAACAAGCATCGCTCGTCCCCCGACCACCCACCATAACTAGGAACTCCCCCCATATTTTCGTCGCCCTCGCTTCTACCACATTTTTTTCCATCATGCACGGCCCAAAGAATGTCATGCAGCTGCGTCTCTGGCCCGCCCAGGACGAAAAGCCCATTTTCTATCATGATTTTTTGTCATAGAAGTAGGATCCCACCACATCTATGATGATACTGGGTTTTGTCATAATTATCGTCATAGAAGTGTCATAAGCATGATAGGAAAAAAATCGTTCGGCCCAAAATGTCACGGTTGTGTCTTTTTTTTTAGTGATACTTTGTTCTAGATATTGAGTTGTAATATTGAGTTGTAAGTAAATAAAAGTGTGATGATCATCATTATTAGAGCATTATCCCAGTGAGGAAAGTATGATGGAGACTATGATTCCCCCACAAGTCGGGATGAGACTCCATACAAAAAATAATAAATAAATAAAAAGAGGCCAAGAGGGCCCATAAAATGAGGGAAAAAGAGAGAAGGGCAATGTTACTATCCTTTTACCACACTTGTGCTTTAGTGTAGCACCATGTTATCATATAGAGAGTCTCTTGAGTTATCACTTTCATATACTAGTGGGAATATCATTATAAACTTGGCTTGTATATCCCGATGATGGGCTTCCTCAAATGCCCGAGGTCTTCATGAGTAAGGAAGTTGGATGCACACCCACTTAGTTTCATTTGTGAGCTTTCATACACTTATACCTCTAGTGCATTCGTTGCATGTAAATCCCTACTCACTTGCATCGATATCAATTGATGGGCATCTCCATAGCCCATTAATTTGCCTAGTTGATGTGAGACCTTCTCCTTTTTGTCTTCTCCTCACAACCACCATATTCTACTCCACCTATAGTCTATATCCATGGCTCATGCTCATGTATTGCGTGATAGTTGAAAAGGCTTGAGAACATTAAAAGTATGAAACAATTGCTTGGCTTGTCATTGGGGTTGTGTATGATGAAATACTTTGTTTGATGAAGATGGAGCATAGCCATACTATATGATTTTGTAGGGATAACTTTCTTTAGCCATGATATTTTGAGAAGACATGATTGCTTTATTAGTATGCTTGAAGTATTATTGTCTTAATGTCAAATGATAGACTATTGCTTTGAATCACTCATGTCTTAATACTCATGCCATGATTAGATTATATGATCAAGATTATGCTAGGTAGCATTCGACATCAAAAATTATCTTTTTTATAATTTACCTACTCGAGGACGAGCAAGAATTAAGGGGACGCTGATACATCTTCGTTATATATATAATTATTGATTGTTTCATGCCAATATTCTACAACTTTCATATACTTTTGGCAACTTTTTATATTATTTTTGGGACTAAAATATTGATCCACTCCCCTTTGCCAGTTCCTATTTGTTGCATGTTTTTTGTTTTGCAGAATATCCATATTAAATGGAGTCCAAACACGATAAAAACTCACGGAGATTTTTTTGGAATATATGTGATTTTTGGGAAAAAGAATCAACGCGAGACGATGTCTGAGGAGCCCACAAGCCCTAGGGGCATGCCCCCTACCTTGGGCGTGCCTAGGAGGCTTGTGGCCACCCCGTAAGGTGGTTGGTGCCCTTCTTCGGCCACAAAAAGATAATATCCAGATAAAAATTGTGTTAAAATTTTAGCCCAATAGGAGTTACGGATCTCTGGGAATTTAAGAAACGGTGAAAGGCTAGATCTAGGAATGCATAAACAAAAGGAAACAGAGAGAGAGAGAGATCCAATCTCGGAGTGTCTCACACCCCTCCACCGCCATGGGGGCCAAGGACTAGAGGGGAAACCCTTCTCCCATCTAGGGGGAGGCCAAGGAAGAAGAAGAGGGGGGATCTCACCCCCTCTCTCCCGGTGGCGCCGGAACGTCGCCGGGGCCATCATCGTGACGGTGATCTACACCAACAACTTCGCCATTGTCATCACCAATTCTCTCCCCCTCTATGCAGCGGTGTAACACCTCTTCTCCCTGCTATAATCTCTACTTAAACATTGTGCTCAACACTATATATTATTTCCCAATGATGTATGGCTATCCTATGATGTTTGAGTAGATCCATTTTGTCCTCTAGGTTGATTGATGATCATGATTGGTTTGAGTTGTATGTTTTATTATTGGTGTTGTAGGGTTGGCAATATGTTCATGATTTGCTTATGGTGGGTGGCGTGAGTGATAGAAGCACAGACCCGAGTAAGTAGGTTGTTTGCGTATGGGAATAAAGAGGACTTGATACCTTATAATGCTATGGTTGGGTTTTACCTTGATGATCTTTAGTAGCTGCGGATGCTTGACTGAGTTCCAATCATAAGTGCATATGTCCAAGTAGAGAAAGTATGTTAGCTTATGCCTCTCCCTCATACAAAATTGCAATAATGACTACCTGTCTACTTATCGATTGCCTAGGGACAAATAACTTTCTTGTGACAAAAAACTCTCTACTAAAACTAACTTAGTTGTTTCTTTATCTAAATAGCCCCTAGATTTTATTTACGTGTTCTTTATTATCTTGCAAACCTATCCCATTACACCTACAAAGTACTTTTAGTTTTGTACTTGTTCTAGGTAAAGCGAACGTTAAGTGTGCGTACAGTTGTATCGGTGGTTGATAGAACTTGAGGGAATATTTGTTCTACCTTTAGCTCCTCGTTGGGTTCGACACTCTTACTTATCGAGAAAGGCTACAATGGATCCCCTATACTTATGGGTTATCTTAGTTTCCTTGGTCATGCTGGTTTCTATAGGAGGTTTATTAAATACTTCTCTAAAATTTCTTGGCCTCTTACTAATCTTTTACAAAAGGATGTTCCATTTTTTTTTGATGATGATTGTGTAGAAGCCTTTGAAACACTTAAGACAGCCTTAGCTTCTGCACCTATTGTTCAACCACCTGATTGAATCTTGCCTTTTGAAATTACCTGTGATGCTAGTGATTATGTTCTGTTCTAGGACAAAGAGTTGATAAGAAATTGAATGTTATTCATTATGCTAGCAAAACTCTAGAGAGTGCCCAAAGAAATTATGCTACAGCTGAAAAAGAATTTTTAGCAGTTGTGTTTGCTTGTGACAAATTTAGATCTTATATTGTTGATTCCAAAGTAATTGTTCACACTGATCATGCTGCTATAAAATATCTTATGGAAAAGAAGGATGCTAAACCTAGACTCATTAGGTGAGTACTCTTGCTACATGAATTTGATTTACATATTACTAATAGAAAATGAGTTCAGAACCCCATATCTGATAACTTGTCTAGGTTAGAGAATATTCTTGATGACCCACTACCTATTGATGATAGCTTTCCTGATGAACAACTAGCTGCAATGAATGTTTCTCATAATACTCCTTGCTATGCTGACTATGCTAATTACATTGTTGCTAAATATATACCACCAAGTTTTACATACCAACAAAAGAAAAAAATTCTTCTATGATTTACGACATTACTTTTTGGATGACCCACATCTTTATAAAGAAGGAGTAGATGGTATTATTAGACGTTATGTACCTGAGCATGAACAGGAACAAATCCTATGGAAATGTCACTCCAAAGCTTATGGAGGGCATCATGCGGGAGATAGAACTGCTCACAAGGTATTGCAATTTGGTTTTTATTGGCCTACTCTCTTCAAGGATGCCCGTAAGTTTGTTTTATCTTGTGATGAATGTCAAAGAATTGGTAATATCGGTAAGCGTCAAGAAATGCCTATGAATTATTCACTTGCTATTGAACCATTTGAGGTTTGGGGTTTTGATTATATGGGACCTTTCCTTCCTCTAATGGGTATACTCATATTTTGGTGGTTGTTGATTATGTAACTAAGTGGGCAGAAGCTATTCCAACTAGTAGTGCTGATCATAAAACTTCCATTAAAATGCTTAAAGAAGTTATTTTCCCAAGGTTTTGAGTCCCTAGATATTTAATGATTCATGGTGGTTCACACTTTATTCATGGTGCTTTCCATAAAATGCTTGATAAATATGATGTTAACCATACAATTGCTTCACCCTTTCATCCTCAATCTAGTGCTCAAGTTGAACTTAGAAATAGAGAAATAAAACTGATATTACAAAGAACTGTCAATAGGTCCCGAAAGAATTGGTCTAAGAAAATGGATGATGCACTTTGGGCCTACAGAACAACATTTAAAAATCCTATGGGTATGTCTCCGTATAAAATGTTTTATGGAAAAGCTTTTCATTTGCCTCTTGAGTTAAAACATAAAGCCTATTGGGCAATTGAAGAACTTAACTATGATTTCAAACTTTCCGGTGAAAAGGGTTATTTAATATTAGCTCCTTAGATGAATGGAGAAACCAACCTTATGAAAATGCCAAACTGTTCAAATAAAAGGTTAAAAAATGGCATGACAAAAGAATCCAAAAGTGGGAATTCAAAGTGGGAGAATATGTTCTCTTGTACAACTCTCATTTTAGATTTTGTGCAGGAAAACTTCTCTCTAAATGGGAAGGACCATATATTATCGAGGATGTTTATTGCTCTGGAGCTATCAAGATCAATAATGCCGAAGGTACTAATCCAAAGGTAGTCGATGGGCAAAGAATTAAGCATTATATCTTAGGTACGCCTATTAATGTTGAAAGCAATATTATTCAAACCATGACACCGAAGGAACACATAAAAGAAACCTTCTGGAACACTCCAGAATTCTAAAAAGAGGAGGTATGTGATACGGTAAGTAAACGGACTACAAAAAATCCAAAAAATATTTTTTGTCAGTTTTGGAATAATACAAAAATTAGGAATATAAGAAACAACTAGGAAGGCAACCGAGGAGGGCACAAGACACCAGGGCGCGCCTACCTTGCCTCGCGCGCCCAGATGGGTTGTGCCCACCTCGGGAACCTTCCCGACTCTGTTTACCTCTCGTTTGCTTGTTTCCCAAGATAAAAAAATCTTTATATACCCCCCCGAACGTATTAACCACCGTATCGCTGAGAATTCTTCTGTTCTTGTTTTGTGTTGTTTCTCTATCAGATCTAGCAAAGCCAGGCATCTTGTCTTCTCCCTCTTCCAACAACGGGGAAGAAGATGCTTGGTTGATGAAGATAGAACTGAAAAGAGAGGAACCAAAGGAAGCCATCCAGGAGAACAGGGCAAGGAGGCTATGGTGGATCAAACTCAAATAGTAGGGCAAGCTATTCCGGTGGAAGAGGAAGATATCCTTCAACCTTACGGCGCTCAACTTACCCCCACTAAAATTGAAGCCTTTAAGGTCTTCGAGACGGTTCATGTTCAAAATAAGTCCCTCACTTGTGAAAATATTTTGTTACAAGAACACATCATCGCCCTCTGTAGCATCATCTGTAGATTGGAGTACTTGTTGAAGACTACTACCTCATCACTACCACCATCATCATCTTCCCCACCAAAGAAGACTTGAGTTCATGGTATGGGCACTCCCCTGAGCTTGTGCCAAGCTTGGGGTGGTGCCCCGATATCGTATCACCACCACTATCTTTCCCTTTATCTATTTTAGTTTGATCTTTATTTATCTTATGATTTAGTTGAATAAAGTTTAGTTCGATCTGTTTTCGACTGCTTGCTTAGTGATATATCTATCTATGTAATCGTGTGCGAGATATATGATAAAGTTTAGTTTCAGTTTTTGTTTCTTTACTTCCTTGTTGCAATAAAAGTAAAAATAAATAAATGAAAAAGATCATATGATAATCTTATGGTAAGTAATGACGTCACATCAGGAAAAGTATAAGTGGTAAAATTTATTGGAGATTGACAAACATAGCATTGGTCAATGATGCAACTCATGAAAGAATTAATAAGGGAAGAGAAGATTCACATGCAAATATACTATCTTGGAAATCTTTTATGATTGTGAGCCCCCATTAAATATTATATGTCAAAATTGTTGACGTTGGACAAGGAAGACAATGTAATGATTTATGGTCACATAGAAGTTATATTGTCATAGATCCTTCAACATGTGGTGCTTGCTCAATATCTTTGCTAGCCAAAAACTCCGCACTAAGTAGAGATACTACTTGTGCATCCAAAAACCCTTAAACCAAAAGTCTTATTTTGAGAGTACACCATACCTACCTATGGATTGAGTAAGATCCTTCAATTAAGTTGTCATCAGTGTGATAAGGCAATAGAAATTTCTTGTAAATGTGTTGGATCATTTAGTGTAAGAGAAAATTGAGTGTTGTACGAACTTGTGATGGCAAAGTAATAAAAGCGACGGGCTACATAATAAAGGTTGCTATCATAAGGGGCAATCTAATGTGATGTTCTTTTGCATTTAGGGATTTGGCATACAAACAAAAAGTGCATGGCAACCTCTGCTTCCCTCCGTGAAGGGCCTATCTTTTACTTTTTTGTATTTACTTTTATGCAAGAGTCAAAGTATTCTTCCCTATTCTTTTTTATTTTATCTTTGTGCAAGCATCATGTGGTGAGGAAAGATCTAGGCACATATATACAGTTGGATATGAGTGAGCATGAGTTATGATTGTAGACATCACCCTTGAGGTGAATATGTTGGGAGGAGAAACTATAAGCCCCTAGCTTTCTATGTGTCCGGATGAAACTTTTTTCTCATGGGTATGCTGTGAGTGTTAGCAATCATAGAAGGTTAAATGATGGTTGAGTATGTGGACTTGCCAAAAAAAGGCTCCGATATGTGACCCTTCCTGACAATATGATGAATTGTAGTTGCAAAGTTCACTGAGAACATAATTTGTTGGTTTTCAATAGAGTTTATGCTTTATACTTCGATGTTGTGGTGAATTGTTACTTGTTCATGAGAAGTTATATGATAAAGTTGTGTGATAAAGTTTTATGTTAAAGTTCTTTGTTATAATAATAAGCACGATGCTTCTATGTCCGTATTTTGATTTTGTCGACACCTCTCTCTCTCTCTCTCTCTCTCTCTCTAAGCATGTGGACCATGTTTTTCGATGTTGTTTTTTCACTTGAGGACAAGCAAGGTGTAAGCTTGGGGGAGTGATGTCTACTACGTAACTTTATTCTTGTAGACATGTGTTGGGCCCCCAAGTGCAGAGTTTTGTAGGACAGTAGCAATTTTCCCTCAAGTGGATGACCTAAGGTTTATCAAACCATGGGAGGCGTAGCATGAAGATGGTCTCTCTCAAACAACCCTGTAACCAAATAATAAAAAGTATCGTGTGTCCCCAACACACCAAATACAATGGTAATTTGTATAGGTGCACTAGTTCGGCGAAGAGATGGTGATACAAGTGTAATATGGATTGTAGATATTGATTTTTGTAATAAGAACGATAAAAAAAACAAGGTAGCAATTGTTAAAACGGAGCACAAATGGTATTACAATGCTTGAAAATGAGGCCTAGGGTCCATGCACTCAACTCCCCGGCAATGGCGCCAGAAAAGAGCTCTTTTCTGGCGCCGTTGCCGGGGAGTTGAGTGCATGGTGGTGAGTGATACGTCTCCAACGTATCTATAATTTATGAAGCATTCATGCTATTTATTATATGTTTTGAATGATTACGGGCTTTATTATACACTTTGATATTACTTTTGGGACTAACCTATTAAACGGAGGCCCATCCCATATTGTTGTTTTATTGCCTATTTCAGTGTTTCGAAGAAAAGGAATATCAAACGGAGTCCAAACAGAATGAAACCTTCGGGAGCGTGATTTTTGGAACGAACGCGATCCAGGAGACTTGGAGTTGAAGTAAAGGAAGCTTTAAGGTGGCCATGAGGGTGGGGGCGCGCCCACCCCGTCTGGGTGCGCCCACTGTCTCGTGGGCCCCTCGAGGCTCCCCCGACCGACTTCTTTCGCCTATATATTCCCATATACCCTAAAACCATCGAACATCAAGATAGATCGAGAGTTCCGCCACCGCAAGCCTCTGTAGCCACGAAAAACCTCTCGGGAGCCTGTTCCGGCACCCTGCCGGAGGGGGGATCCCTCACCGGTGGCCATCTTCATCATCCCGGCGCTCTCCATGACGAGGAGGGAGTAGTTCACCCTCGGGGATGAGGGTATGTACCAGTAGCTATGTGTTTGATCTCTCTCTCTTGTGTTCTCTCTATGGAACGATCTTGATGTATCGCGAGCTTTGCTATTATAGTTGGATCTTATGATGTTTCTCCCCCTCTACTCTCTTGTGATGAATTGAGTTTTCCTCTTGAAGTTATCTTATCGGATTGAGTCTTTAAGGATTTGAGAACACTTGATTTATGTCTTGCCATGCTTATCTGTGGTGACAATGGGATATCACGTGATCCACCTGATGTATGTTTAGGTGATCAACTTGCGGGTTCTGCCCATGAACCTTTGCATAGGGGTTGGAACACGTTTTCGTCTTGACTCTCCGGTACAAACTTTGGGGCACTCTTTGAAGTACTTTGTGTTGGTTGAATAGATGAATCTGAGATTGTGTGATGCATATCGTATAATCATGCCCACAGATACTTGAGGTGACAATGGAGGATCTAGGTGACATTAGGGTTTTGGTTGATTTGTGTATTAAGGTGTTATTCTAGTATGAACTCTATGATAGATTGAACGGAAAGAATAGCTTTGTGTTATTTTACTACCGACTCTTAAATAGATAGAACAGAAAGGATGACTTTGAGGTGGTTTCGCACCCTGCCATAATCTCTTTGTTTGTTCTCCGCTATTGGTGGCTTTGGAGTGACTCTTTATTGCATGTTGAGGGATAGTTATATGATCCAATTATGTTATTATTGTTGAGAGAACTTGCACTAGTGAAAGTATGAACCCTATGCCTTGTTTCCTACCATTGCAATACCGTTTGTGCTCACTTTTATCATTAGTTACCTTGCTGTTTTTATATTTTCATATTACAAATACTCATATCTACCATCCATATTGCACTTGTATCACCATCTCTTTGCCGAACTAGTGCACCTATACAATTTACCATTGTATTTGGTGTGTTGGGGACACAAGAGACTCTTTGTTATTTGGTTGCAGGGTTGTTTGAGAGAGACCATCTTCATCCTACGCCTCCCACGGATTGATAAACCTTAGGTCATCCACTTGAGGTGAATTTGCTACTGTCCTACAAACCTCTGCACTTGGAGGCCCAACAACGTCTACAAGAAGAAGGTTGTGTAGTAGACATCAAGCTCTTTTCTGGCGATGTTACCGGGGAGGTGAGTGCTTGAAGGTATATCTTTAGATCTTGCAATCGAATCTTTTTGTTTCTTGTTTTATCACTAGTTTAGTTTATAAAAGAAAATTACAAAAAAATGGATTTGAGTTTGCCTCATACGCTTCAGCTTTTTAATATCTTTCATGACAATGATGGAAAGGAAAATTGTGCTCAAGTGCTAGAAGAAGAAGTCTATAAAATGTTTGGCACTAAATCTTTGAATGATGAGCATGATTGCAATGTTGTTAGTATGAATTTCTTGAATATCCATGATGCAAATGATATGCAAAGCTACAAGCTTGGGGATGCTATGTTTGATGAAGATTATATGTTTAGGCCCCGAAGTTTTGATGAGAATATTTATTATGATGAAAGCATGCCTCCTATTTATGATTATTATATTGATGAAAGTGGGTTTGGAAGAGTGTCAACTTTAGGAAGTAATGATCCCACTATTTTGGAGGATGTTGAATCTTATTTGATGAATATGAAAGTGGATTTGGAGAGGTCATGACTTTATTTAGTGATGAATCCACTATTTTGGAAGTGGTTCCAATTGATTATGAGAACAAAGTTGCTATCTATGATGATTATTGTGATGAATTGTATGCTATTAAGAATAATGATAACCATGAAACTTGTCATCATGATTTTAGTTTTCAATTGGATTATGCCTCACATGATAATTATTTTGTTGAGTTTGCTCCCATTACTATTCATGAGAAGAAGTTTGCTTATGTGGAGAGTAGTAAATTTTCTATGCAAGTAGATCATGAAAAGAATGCTTTATGTACTGGTTATATTGTTGAATCCATTCATGATGCTACTGAACATTATTATGAGGGAGGAATATATGCTTGTAGGAATTGCAATAATATCAAGTTTCCTCTCTATGTCCTTAAAGTTTTGAAGTTATGCTTGTTTTGCCTTCCTATGCTAGTTGATTATTGTTCCCATAAGTTGTTTGCTCACAGAATACCTATGCATAGGAAGTGGGTTAGACTTAAATGTGCTAGTCATATTCTTCATGATGCTCCCGTTATGTTTCAATTCTTATCTTTTATATGAGCATCATTGTCATCATCATGCCTAGCTAGAAAGGCATTAAAGAAAAGCGCTTGTTGGGAGACAACCCAATATTTATACTTACTATTTTGTGTGTCCACATGATTATGCTACTGTATTAATCATGTTTTATAGCTTTTGTTTCAATAAAGTTCCAAGTAAGACCTTTAGGATAGCTTACGGTGATAGTTGTGTTGATCCTGCTGAAAATCAGAAACTTTTGCACCCAGTAAATTAGTTTCTATAATTCACATAAACGTGCCTCTTATATGATTCTTTTTGCTCTGGATTGGTACACAAATTTCTTAGGACTTACTAATTTCGTAGGATTTTTGGAGTTCCGGAAGTATACGTTTGATACAGATTACTACAGACAGTTCTGTTTTTGACAGATTCTGTTTTTTATGTGTTGTTTGTTTATTTT
Organism: Triticum dicoccoides; assembly: GCF_002162155.2. NCBI lineage: Eukaryota > Viridiplantae > Streptophyta > Magnoliopsida > Poales > Poaceae > Triticum > Triticum dicoccoides. Next base: position 433,002,918 of record NC_041393.1, on the reverse strand, counting down.
GATGAATCTATGAGTAGTATTGGAGGGTATGAACCATAGAGAAGTTGGAATGCAGTATATATTACACCAATATGAATTTATAATGAGTTCATTACAGTACCTAAGTGGTGGTTTTATTTTCTTATACTAATGGAGCTTATGATTTTTCTGTTGAGTTTTGTGTTGTGAAGTTTTCAAGTTTTGGGTAAAGATTTGATGGACTATGGAATAGGGAGTGGCAAGAGCCTCATATTGGGGATTCCCAAGGCACCCCAAGGTAATATTCAAGGACAACCAAGAGCCTAAGCTTGGGGATGCCCCGAATGGCATCCTCTCTTTCGTCTTCGTACATCGGTAACTTTACTTGGAGCTATATTTTTATTCACCACATGATATGTGTTTTGCTTGGAGCGTCATTTTCTTGTGTTAGTGTTTGCTTGCTGTTATTTAGAATAATGTTTTGCATCATCATTTTCAATAAAAATGTCAAGGATAGCCTTACCTTGCTTATTTTGCTAGTATACATGTTGTTGTTTGAAAATAGAAAGTTTACCGCTGTTGAAAAAATTCCCTAGAAAAGTCAGAGAATGGCATAATGTTGAAACTTGTTGCATATTGAGCTCTGATAAATCATCTACAGCATAGTAGTTTTCTCATAATTTTTGGAGTTAGGCAAGTATTGATACTCTTGCACTCTTTACAGACTGTACTGTTTTGGCAGATTGTTGTTATGTTTGCATTGTTTGCATATGTTTGCTTGTTTAATGATTCTATTTGAGGATAGGAGTATTAAATATGCAGAGGCATTTAGTATTCAATGTTGAATAATAATTTAGTGATTTGTTACAGTAGAAAATGATAAGGTTTTGCATTGGTTTATACTAACCTATCTCACGAGTTCTTGTTGAGTTTGGTGTGGATGAAGCTTTTGATAAAAAGAGAAACCATGATATCAGAGGAATTAAGGAGACACAAAAGTTCAAGCTTGGGGATGGCCCAAGGCACCCCAAGATAATATTTCAAGAAGTCTCAAGCATCTAAGCTTGGGGATTCCCAAGGCACCCCAAGAAAATATTTCAAGAAGTCTCAAGCATCTAAGCTTGGGGATGCCCCGGTAGGCATCCCACCTTTTTTCTTCAACCACTATCGGTTAGTATCGGTTGAGCCTAAGTTTTTTCTTCTTCACATGAGTAGTGCTATCCTTGCAATGCCATTTTATTTTGTTTTGCTTGATGTTTGAATAAAATACCAAGATCTGAAATTCTTAAATGAGAGAGAGTCTTCACATAGTTACATAATTATCTGGCTACTCATTGATCTTCACTCATATCTTTTTGGAGTAGTTTGTCAGTTACTCGTGTGCTTCACTTATATCCTATGAGTAAATTGTTGAATGAGTTGAATGTCATAAATCTGAAATTATATATGGTTCATTTGCTTATCCCATGGGGAGTAATGACTTCACATCTAAGACGTAGAGATTGTAAATTTATTGAAGGTTAGCAAGCATTGTATTGGTCATTTGAACAATTCATGAAAGAATATTGAAGGAAGAGATATTTCACATATATACTATCTTAGACATCTTTTATAATTATGAGCACTCATAAGTATGACATGCTAAAGAGTTTATGTTGGAAAAGGAAGACAACGTAATGGGTTATGTTTTCTCACATTTCAGTTAAAGTATATTGTCATGGATCATTCAAACATGTTGAGCTTGCCTTTCCCCCTCATGCTATCCAAAATTCCTTGCACCAAGTAGAGATACTACTTGTGCTTTCATATCCTTAAACCCAATTTTTTCCATGAGAGTCCACCATACCTACCTATGGATTGTGTAAGATCCTTCAAGTAAATTGTCATCGGTGCATGCAATAAAAATTGCTCTCTAAATATGTATGATTTATTGGTGCGGAGAAAATAAGCTTTATACGATCTTGTTATGGCAGCAATCAAAGCGACGGACTGCATAATAAAGGTCCATATACAAGTGGCAATATAAAGTGACGTTCTTTTGCATTAAGATTTTGTGCATCCAACCATCAAAGCGCATGACAACCTCTGCTTCCCTCTGCGAAGGGCCTATCTTTTACTTTATGTCTTTTACTTTATGCAAGAGTCAAGGTGATCTTCACCTTTCCCCTTTTCATTTTATCCTTTGGCAAGCACCTTGTGTTGGAAAGACCCTGGTATATATATCCAATTGGATGTAAGTTAGCATGAACTGTTATTGTTGACATCACCCAAAGGTGAATACTTTGGGAGGCAACACTATAAGCCCCTATCTTTCTCAGTGTCCGACTAAAACTCCATAACCATTAGTATTGCGTGAGTGTTAGCAATCATGGAAGACTATATGATAGTTGAGTATGTGGAGTTTGCTAAATCAAAGCTCTGACATAGACCCTTCCTAAAAATAAGATGACTTGTAATTGTTTGATAACTAAGAATGAAGTTCGCTAGTTTTCAAGAAAGTTTATGGTCTATGCTTTAACATGTGAATAGCTTGTTACTTGATCTTGAAAAGTTTTATGAGATGAAGTACTGTTATGACATATAATCATGCTAGAAAAGGTGATTGAAATTATCATTGATCAAACTTGTGCACCTGCTAGCATTCATACTTCATAAATTCTTTCTTTTATCATTTACCTACTCGAGGACGAGCAAGAATTAAGCTTGGGGATGCTGATACGTCTCCAACGTATCTATAATTTATGAAGCATTCATGCTATTTTATTATCTATTTTGAATGATTACGGGCTTTATTATACACTTTTATATTACTTTTGGGACTAACCTATTAACCGGAGGCCCATCACATATTGCTGTTTTATGGCCTATTTCAGTGTTTCGAAGAAAAGGAATATCAAACGGAGTCCAAACGGAATGAAACCTTCGGGAGCGTGATTTTTGGAACGAACGTGATCCAGGAGACTTGGAGTTGAAGTAAAGGAAGCTTTGAGGTGGCCACGAGGGTGGGGGCGCGCCCACCCCCTCTGGGCGTTCCCCCTGTCTCGTGGGCCCCTCGAGGCTCTCCCGACCGACTTCTTTCGCCTATATATTCCCATATACCCTAAAACCATCGAACATCAAGATAGATCGGGAGTTCCGCCGCCACAAGCCTTTGTAGCCACCAAAAACCTCTTGGGAGCCCATTCCGGCACCCTGTCGCCGGTGGCCATCTTCATCATCCCGGCGCTCTCCATGACGAGGAGGGAGTAGTTCACCCTCGGGGCTGAGGGTATGTACCAGTAGCTATGTGTTTGATCTCTCTCTCTCGTGTTCTCTCTATGGCACGATCTTGATGTATCGCGAGCTTTGCTATTATAGTTGGATCTTATGATGTTTCTCCCCCTCTACTCTCTTGTGATGAATTGAGTTTTCCTCTTGAAGTTATCTTATCGGATTGAGTCTTTAAGGATTTGAGAACACTTGATGTATGTCTTGTCGTGCTTATCTGTGGTGACAATGGGATATCACGTGATCCACTTGATGTATGTTTTGGTGATCAACTTGCGGGTTCTGCCCATGAACCTTTTCATAGGGGTTGGCACACGTTTTCGTCTTGACTCTTCGGTAGAAACTTTGGGGCATTCTTTGAAGTACTTTGTGTTGGTTGAATAGATGAATCTGAGATTGTGTGATGCATATCGTATAATCATGCCCAAGGATACTTGAGGTGACAATGGAGTATCTAGGTGACATTAGGGTTTTGGTTGATTTGTGTCTTAAGGTGTTATTCTAGTACGAACTCTATGATAGATTGAATAGAAAGAATAGCTTTGTGTTACTTTACTACGGACTCTTGAATAGATAGAAAAGAAAGGATAACTTTGAGATGGTTTCGTACCCTACAATAATCTCTTCATTTGTTCTCCGCTATTAGTGGCTTTGGAGTGACTCTTTGTTGCATGTTGAGGGATAGTTATATGATCCAATTATGTTATTATTGTTGAGAGAACATGCACTAGTGAAAGTATGAACCCTATGCCTTGTTTCCTACCATTGCAATACCGTTTGTGCTCACTTTTATCATTAGTTACCTTGCTGTTTTTATATTTTCAGATTACAAATACTCATATCTACCATCCATATTGCACTTGTATCACCATCTCTTTTGCCGAACTAGTGCACCTATACAATTTACCATTGTATTGGGTGTGTTGGGGACACAAGAGACTCTTTGTTATTTGGTTGCAGGGTTGTTTGAGAGAGACCATCTTCATCCTATGCCTCCCACAGATTGATAAACCTTAGGTCATCCACTTGAGGGAAATTTGCTACTGTCCTACAAACCTCTGCACTTGGAGGCCCAACAACGTCTACAAGAAGAAGGTTGTGTAGTAAACATCAGTGAGGTAAGAGCTAAAACTCATATGGGCACTTATCAGTACCTTTGTCATGAATGCAAGTGACATTTACATACATGTGATGTTTTTCCAAACATTTTGGTAACTTATTTGCATTTTTCTGATTTAGTATGAGTTACTTATGAAGTTTTCAAAGTGATGGTCAAACGGTCAAAGGGCAGAAGCACAAGAGGACCAAAGTGGGTTGGCAGAACCACTGGCTTTTGGAAATTAGGGGCAATCCTGTCGAGTGGGACACAACTAGGGGCATAAAACCAATTATCCCAATATTTGAGGAATATTGGAGCCAATAAGTACCAGAGGGGGCCCACCAGCTGGGCACAACCACCTGGGCGCGCCAGGGAGCCCAGGCGCGCCCTGGTGGGTTGTGCTCACCCAGGCCCACCTCCGGTGCCCATCTTTTGGTATATAAGTCATTTTGACCTAGAAAAAATAAAGAGAGAACTTTCGGGACAGAGCGTCTCGGTCTCGAGGCAAAACTTGGGCAGGAGGACTTTGCCCTCTGGCGGAGCGATTCCACCGGGGAAACTCCCTCCCGGAGGGGGAAATCATTGTCATCATCTTCACCAACAACTCTCCCATCTTGGGGAGGGCAATCTCCATCAACATCTTGAACAGAACCATCTCCTCTCAAACCCTAGTTCATCTCTTGTGTTCAATCTTTGTACCGGAACTATAGATTGGTGCTTGTGGGTGACTAGTAGTGTTGATTACATCTTGTAGTTGATTACTATATGGTTTATTTGGTGGAACATTATATGTTCAGATCCAATATGCTATTTAATACCCCTCTGATCTTGAGCATGATTATCATTTGTGAGTAGTTACTTTTGTTCTTGAGGTCACGGGAGAAATCATGTTGCAAGTAATCATGTGAACTTGATATGTGTTCGATATTTTGATAGTATGTATGTTGTGATTCCCTTAGTGGTGTCATGTGAACTTCGACTACATGACACTTCACCAGATTTGGGCATAAGGGAATGCATTGTGGAGTAGTTATTAGATGATGGGTTGCGAGAGTGATATAAGCTTAAACCCTAGTTTATGCGATATTCCGTAAGGGACCGATTGGATCCAAAAGTTCAATGCTATGGTTAGAATTTATTCTTAATACTTTTGTCGTAGTTGCGGATGCTTGCGAGCGGGTTAATCATAAGTAGGAGGCTTGTTCAAGTAAGAACAACACCTAAGCACTGGTCCACCCACATATCAAAGTATCAAAGTAGCCAACATGAATCGAATCAACATGATGAAATTGACTAGATGAAATTCCCTTGTACCCTCAAGAATGCCTTGCTTATTATAAGAGGACATTTTGGCCTGTCCTTTGCCTCAAAGGGATTGGGCTACATGTTGCACTTTTGTTACTATTATCGATACTTGCTCATTACAAATTATCTTCCTATGAAACTACTCTGTTACTTACAATTTCAACACTTGCAGACATTACCTTGTTGAAAACTACTTGTCATTTCCTTCTACTCCTCGTTGGGTTCGACACGGTTACTTATCAAAAAGAGATACAATTAATCCCTTATACTTGTGGGTCATCAAACACCATATGATCCGACTATATCAACAAAGCCCGTGATACATCAAGATCATGACATCTCAAGAACAAGAGAGAGAGAGAGAGAGAGAGAGAGAGAGAGAGAGAGAGAGAGATTAAACACATAGCTTCTAGTACCAACCCTCAGCCCTGAGGGTGGACTACTCCCTCCTCATCGTGGTGGCCGCCAGGATGATGAAGACGGCCACAGGTGATGATTTCCCCCTCTGGTAGGGTGTCGGAACACGGTCTTGATTAGTTTTTGGTGGCTACAGATGCTTGTGGCGGCGGAACTGCCGATCTAGGGTAACCCTGAGGGTTTTTGGAATAGCTGGTGATTTATAGGGCAAAGAGGGGGTGCGGGTGGCCACCGAGGTGGGCACAACGCACCTGTGCGCGCCTGGGGGGTTGTGGCCCCCTTGGGGCACCCCCCCAGGTGCTTCTCTGGCCCACTTGATGTCTTCCGGTCCATAAAAAATCCACAAAAAGTTTTGCGGTGTTTGGAATTGGTTTAATATTGATTTCCTGCGATGTAAAAAATAGGCAAAAAAACAACAACTGGCACTGCGCACTGGGTCAATAGGTTAGTCCTAAAAAATGATATAAAGTTGCTATAAAATGATTGTAAAACATCCAAGAATGATAATATAACGACATGAATACTTCAAAAATTATAGATACGTTGGAGACATATCAGCATCCCTAAGCTTAATTCCTACTCGTCTTCAAGTAGGTAAATGGGAAAAGAAATAATTTAGGAAGTGTGAATGCTATCAAAGTACATAAGTTTGATCAATAATAATTTCAATCACTTTTGCTAGCATCATAACAGTAATTCTTTCTCATAAAACTTTTCATGTTAAAGTAGCAACCAATTCATATGTTAAGGTTCAAATAATGAATTCTCTTGAGAGTCAACAACCTATATTCTTGGTCACCAAACAATTGCAATTCAACTTATTCAACAAAGTCTAAGTAAGAGCTCCACATACTCAACCATCATATAGTCTTCTATGATTGCTAACACTCACCGCATACACATGAGCAAAACGTTTCAACCGCACACATAGAAAGATAGGGGCTCATAATTTCGCCTCCCAACGTATTCACCTCAAGGGTGATGTCAACAATAATAACTCATGCTACCCATATCCAACTGGATATATGTGCCTAGATCTTTCCTCACCACATGATGCTTGCCAAAAAAGAAAAAGAAAAAGGAATAGAGAGAAAAACTTTGACTCTCGCATGAAAGTAAATACATAAAAGTAAAATATAGGCCCTCCGCAGAGGGAAGCAAAGGTTGCCATGCGCTTATTTGTTTGTATGCTCAACCCCCTTAGTGCAAAAGAACGTCATGTTATATTGCCCCTTGTGATGGCAACCTTTATTATGCAGTATGTTACTTTTATTCTTTACCATCACAAGTTCGTACAAGGCTCAATTTTCTCTTACACTAAATTATCTTAAACTTTTAAAAGCAATTTTTATTGCCTTATTGCACCAATGACAACTTACTTGAAGGATCTTGCTCAATCCTTAGGTAGGTATGGTGGACTCCTGAAAATAAGATTTGGGTTTAAGGGTTTTTGGATGCAGAAGTAGTATCTCTACTTGGTGCGGAATTTTTGGCTAGCAAAGATGGGGGGCAAGCACCACATGTTGAATGATCGATGACAATATTACTTCTATGTGAATATGAACAAACATAATTCATTATGTTGTCTTCCTTGTCCAACGTCAATAATTTTGGCATATAATATTTTGATGGGGGATCACAATCACAAAATATTTCCAAGATAGTGTATTTGCATGTGAAAGTTCTCTTCCTTATAGTAATCATTCATGAATTGCTTGTATGACCAAAATTGTGATTGTTAAGCTTTCAAAAGATTTCACTTTCTAAACCCAATGTCAAGCTACTGCTGGACATGATAAAATTTCAGCTTCAGGATATTCAATTCATTCAACAATTTACTCATAGGATATAAGTGAAGCACAAGAGTGAATGACAACCTACTCCAAAAAAATATAAGTGAAGCTCAAACGAGTAGTTATGTGAATGGGTAACTATTTGAGGACTCTCTCTTATTTAAAACTTTTAGATCTAAGAATTTTATTAAAACAGCAAGAAAAACAAAATAAAAATGACATTCCAACAATAGCACAAATCATGTGAAGAAGCAAACGCTTAGGCTCAATCGATACTAATCGATAATTGTTGATGAAGAAAGGTGGGATGCCTACTGGGGCATCCCAAAGCTTAGATGCTTGAGAGTTCTTGAAATACTATCTTGGGATGCCTTGGGCATCCCCAAGCTTGAGCTTTTGTGTCTCCTTAATTCCTTCTATATCACGGTTTCCCTAAATCTTGAAAACTTCATCCACACAAAACTCAACAAGAACTCGTGAGATAAGTTAGTATAAACCAATGGAAAACCTTATCATTCTCTACTGTAGCAAATCACTAAAATTATTTTTCAACATTTCATATTAAATGTCTCTGCATATTTAATACTCCTATCCTCAAATAGAATCATTAAACACGCAAACAGACGCAAACAATACAAACATAATAGCAATCTGCAAAACAGTACAACCTGTAAAGAATGCAAGCGTATCAATGTTTCTTTAACTCCAAAAATTATAAAACATTTACTACAATGTAGAAAAATTTTCAGAGCTTATTGTGCAAAAAGTTTCAGCATTTTATCACATTCCGAATTTTCTAGGGAATTTTTGCAACACCGATAACTTTTTGTTTTCAAACAGCAACATGTAGACTTGCAAAATAATCATGACAAAGGCTACACTTGACATTTTTATTGAATTAAAAGATGCAAAACATTATTATAGGTAGAAGCAAGCAAATAAAAACAAAATAAAATGATGCTCCAAGAAAAACACATATCATGTGACAAATAAAAATGTAGCTCCAAGTGAGGTTACCGATAACGTTGGAGATGAAAGAGGGGATGCCTTTCGGGGCATCCCCAAGCTTAGTTACTTGAATCTTCCTTGAATATTACCTTGGGGTGCCTTGGGCATCCCGAAGCTTACAGTCTTGTTGTCGGTGTCAAAACCTGCGGATCTGGGTAGGGGGTCCCGAACTGTACGTCTAAGGCTAATGGTAACAGGAGGCGGGGGACACAATGTTTACCCAGGTTCAGGCCCTCTCTATGGAGGTAATACCCTACTTCCTGCTTGATTGATCTTGATGAATATGAGTATTACAAGAGTTGATCTACCACGAGATTGTAATGGCTAAACCCTAGAAGTCTAGCCTATGAGATTAGGATTGTTGTGTGGGTACCCCGACTCATAAGTCGAGATCACCGAATGCACGTGTACAGTGATCCCAGAGATCAATGCTCACTGAACACACAGAAGCTGAATAACAAGAGTCTTACATCCATACATACCGTCTTACACAAATTATGACCATTATGGTCAAGTCTTACATTGATAAAGCCTTAAGGGCTGAACATCAAATGAAACACAAGCATCGGAAATCTTCGTCGATAAGTAGAACCCATGCCATCTGCCTTATCCCTACAGGCATTCTGACTGGGAAACGTCCTAGTTCGCATGTTTGTATCCAAAGAACTCTTCTTCGAACTCCGGTTCTTCCATGCCTGGCCAATTAAATAATCAGTGGCAAGCCAATGAGTACTTTGAATGTACTCGCAAGCAACCCATGTTTTGGCTCAGGATACAACAATGTATGACATAGGTAAATTTTTGCAGAAAGCTAGTTTTTAGTGCAATGACATGTTCAACAATTTGTAAGACATCCATTAGGAGAATTCAAGTAACCATGAGGACAGGTTACAGATATCAACATAAATAGAGTGGGCACCAACCCAACTCAATCATGTCAAGTCCCTTGACTTGACCCAAGTAGTTCTCCCCAACACACACACTGGTTTGTAAACATGTGGACGTAGCCCAAGAGCGGTTACCCAACTGTTCTTGACCGTGGACACGGCTATTCGAATAGTTTTACACTCTGCAGAGGTTGCACACTTTACCCACAAGATCTGGGGAACTTCCATGTCATCCACGACCCGCGATACCTCAAGTACCCGGGGTAAGCACCCGATCACTATCTTTCCCTAGACGACACTAACAAGGAGTCCACTCATTGTTCCATATCCTCACGATGTACATCATACGAGACTCACTCGAGATCGTAACATCCGAGAGGGGACACAATGGTGTATCCGGTGCCCTGTGAGAACAGTCATGGCCGCCCTACCTGGCACCAACTCTCCCCCGTCACTAGTAATGCCGGCTCCAGGCTAGTATCGGCCTAGGTAATCAATAAAGCTCTTTCCAATATAAGGGTAGAGTGGTTGCGCATGTAAGGTTGGAATAACGGTTGCAACTTAAACCAATACGTTTTGGAAACAACACACACACTTGCCCCGGTACACCACTTCATCATCAAGTGGTTACCCAACTCATCATCTCCCCCGGGCATAAGTGGCACCCGATGGGGTTTTCGAAAGTCTTTTGAAAATACCTTGTCTCCATCACCATGCATATTCCCGTCCCTTTTTGCGTAGCACTACTTTAGCATCCTATCTACTCCCACCGGCATAACCCTCATAAGAAGGTAGGGTCATGCACAATGCAAGTATCAACGAGGAAGTACAGTGGAAAACCATCAAAGTGGTTACCACCTCATCATGATTCCATTGCAACAACAATATGGTGTTATATGACATGCATAAAAAGGGGTTTCATAGACATGGTCAAAGGCCTGCTTGCCTAGCTCAACAAAGTCTTCTGGGTCTTCAAAGTCTTCTGGTCCAACTCCTTCGTCAGCAACGCAATCTATCGTCGCAAAATTATAACGAGAAAAATAAGGCAATAATAAAACAGAAAAACCAAAGTGCTCAGAAAAATGTCAACTCATTTTTGTTAAATACTAGGGTGAAAACTAAGAAGGGGAAAATTCCTAGTTATGAATTTGGAGTAGCAGAATAGGAGAAATGGATTTACAAAGGTATATTTAGATGCTTACAATCACATTTAAATATTTACAGTGAAGAAAAAGTTTCTAGAAAAATGTGAATGTTGCACCAACTGGTAGAGCATGATTTTATGAGTTACCAGAAATTTCAAAAATTCAATTTGGAGGTGATATGAATATTTGGGAGATTTTACAAGTTGTACAGAAAAGAAAAAGGAACAAGGTTTTTACCCAAACGGGCTGGATCTGGGCGGCGACGGCGCGCACTGGGTGAGGTTTAGCAGCAAGGCGCCACTGGGCTGGCCCAGTGGCTCGGCCGCACGCGCGCAAGGGCCACGTCGGAGGCGGATTTCTCCCGGCCCGTCTCCACTTGCCAGCGTGGCCTAGAGGCTGGGCCACTGACGAGCGGGGCCCGCCTGCGGGTCCATCTCCAACCTCCCGCGCGGTGCGACGAGGGACAGAGGGAGCAAGGCCGAGCGGTGTCGGCGCTCTTCCCGGCGACTCTCGGCTGTCCCCGGCGACTCTCGGCATACCGACAGACTCGGGAGGCCGAGCTGCACCCATCCATGGGTCTCACGCAGGCTGGGGAGGACCGAAGCAACGGCGACCTTGGCGCTGGCGGGCGGCTTCCGGAGCGGACGAGCGCGACGCGATGGGCACCGGAGCAGAGGAAATAAGGAGCGGGAATGATCCCATGGCCTGCTGCGCTTCCCCTGGTGGTCAAAGGAGAGGAGGGGAGGCCCTGGTTCGCCGGAGCCGGGTGGAGGCCGACGGCGACCATGGCAGCCATGGAGGGGGTAGAAGGGCACGAGAGTTAGAGGTGTCTTGTCTGGGAGATTGCTGGGGAAGAGGGAGAGCGGGAAGAAGCCGTAGGAGAGCTCGGGAGGGCCTCTAAATTGAGGGGCCATGGTGCATCGTGGACGCGGCCTACGGCGCACTCGGGTGAGGTCATGGAGGGGAGAGGAGAGAGGTTTAGAAGGGGGCCGGTAGCTTGCCTTGTCCCAGACGCCGAGGCGGCCTCGTGAGACACGCTGGGGAGGCCCGAGCTGGCCGGAGGCGGTTGGCAGGGGGCGGCTACAGTGCAAGAGTGCATATGGCTAGCATGGCCATTTTTCTAGCGCTCTGGGCTTGGCCTCTAGTGTTTGGGAGCTCTAGGGGGAAGTAAACAAGTGGGGAGGGGCATTGGATGCCCTAGATAGCCAGTAGGAGAAGAGAGAGGTAGAAGAAGAGGGAGAGAGGGGCTGTCCAGGGAGGTAAATGAGGTGGTTTCACCCCTCAATCATTGAGCTGAGATGCAGCCATTGTTACTGGAGGTAGAGGAGGACTTGTAGGGGCTGTGGTAAAAAGTGGAGGCCATGGAGAAGAGTGTAAGTGGTCAAAACAGGGGTTTTAGTAAAATGGCAGAAGGTGTTTGTTGCTGGTTTGGGCAAGAAGATGAACTCCTCTTGTCATGAGGCTTGACAAGGTAAAATGACATGAGATAATAATAGGTTCCACCAAGGTTGAGTCCATTTGGGAAAAGTTGCCAATGCAACTTTTGTAAACCCTAGAAATCAGCAGAAATGGACTTTCCAAGATTTATTCATGCAAATATGTTCTCCTTGATTCACCACTTGGTGTAGTGTTATCATTTGAGGTTATGAACATGTCCACAAAAGTTTAGATCAAAAGGAGAAAGTTGCCAATGTAGAGTTGGTCAGAGAGGATTTTGGGCACTTTGATCAATATAAAATTATCTCTAGCTTGTGCCATTTGGTCTAGATGAATGATTAGACCATTTGAGCATGTTCACAAGGTTTGAGAACATTTGGACATGTTTGGCAATGTAAAGTTGCTCAAACTTCAAAATGGACAGAAATGGTTTTGAGGGGATTTCATGGGGTTATACTATTCTCCATGACATGATACTTGTCAAGATCATCAAACATGTCATATGTGACATGATAGAATTTGCTTGGAATTTTTGGAGAATATTTCCTTTGTAAATATTTCAAAAGCTTGAAATATCCAAAAAGGGTTTTTGACGTATTTGACCAATATTGTGAACATGACAATGTGTTGAAACTCTTATATATGGACAATATATGTCCACTGAGTTTCCCTAGGTTTTGTCAAATATTTTTGGAACAATAAAATAAATTTTCCCTATTAAAGACCATTTTTGGAAAGATTTTTACTGCCCTTAATTAAGTACTTGCAGTGCAAACCTCAATTCAGGGGTTTTTGAAAAACTAATTTTTGAAAATACTATTTGGCCAAATTATTTTTGCAAGAAATTATTTTTATGTCCTATACACATGGCATGATCATTGGGAAAGGTTTTTGGATCAAGGAGAAGGAGTATAAGAGTTGGAGGATTTATTTTATATTTATAGCACTTGCAAACAATAGACAAAAACCAATCAAGGCAAGGTCCAAAACTCTCAAAAGTTTTTGTCAAACCACATTTTATCATGATTGTTAGCTTAAGTGTAGTGGCATGAAAATCAGGGTGTGACATGTTGTGGCTAAACCCTAGAAGTCTAGACCCTCCGGTTTATATAGACACCGGGGGAAGCTAGGGTTGTACAAACTCGGTTACAGAGAAAGGAATCTACATATCCGAATCGCCAAGCTTGCCTTCCACGCAAAGGAGAGTCCCATCCGGACACGAGACGAAGTCTTCTATGTCGTATCTTCATAGCCCAACAGTCCGGCTGTCCGGGGACCCCTTAGTCTAGGACTCCCTCAGTAGCCCCTGAACCAGGCTCCAATGACGAGGAGTCCGTCGTGCAGATTGTCTTCGGCATTGCAAGGTGGGTTCCTTCTCCAAATACTTCAAAGTAAATTCCGAACACAAGAATCGTGTCCGGCTCTGCAAAAAAATACCACACACAACCGTAGAGAGTATAATATTTCATGAGTCCAATCCGCTGACAACTTTTTGTAGCATGACATCATGCCACTGCCTGGTCATTATTCGAACCATTTTTTAGCCTGCCACTCCGTATTTCATGGTGCGGTTTCACTGGCATGTCTTGTCGAAGCAGAGATTGTGTCCCCTTATCACGGTATTCTCATCAATACAGGCATGGGTAACCCAATCGTGCCATCTGCACGACGCTTGGGGAATAGGCGAATTTTAAGGCGAACAGGGAGGCACATAACTATTACCATCTTTATAAGGGGATAAGGGTTCATCCTCATTCACCCACGCCTTCTCCTTCCTCTGCCCATCCATTCTCAAGCTCAAGCGCCCAAGCTCTCTCCTTCTCTACCCAAAAAAGCACTCCAATCATGTCCAGATCTGGAGCTGGAGGCATGTGGATGCCTCCTCCATCAAGAAGGAGGACATCAAGAAGCTCCGGGAGGCCGGGTACCTGGCCAAGGACATCGCCCATCGACTTCCAGCCAAGGGACAGATCGTCCCCACCCCGGAGCCCCAAGAGAGGGTGGTGTTTCTCACCCATTTCGTCCGCGAGTTGGGATTCCCCCTCCACCCGTTCGTCCGCGGGCTGATGTTTTACTACGGGCTAGACTTCCATGACTTGCCCCCCAACTCCATCCTCAACATCTCGGCATTTATTGTCGTGTGCGAGGCCTTCCTCCGCATCCCACTTCACTTTGGCCTATAGCTGAAGACCTTCAACGTGAAGCCAAAGGTGGTGAGTGGCCAACAAGAGGAGTGCGGAGGCACCATGGTGGGCAAGATGCCAAATGTCACCTGGACCGAAGGCTCCTTTGTGGATATGGTAAAGGGGTGGCAATCGGGGTGGTTCTACATCACCGAGCTGCGCGGCACCAACTGGGCGGCGGCCCCTGAATTCTGATCCAGAGTCCCAATGTGGCTCACCTCCTGGCAAGAGAAGGGCCTGGCCTAGGGCTCTTCGGACGAGCTGACGGGGCTCCAGACGTGTGTCCAGAACATGATGAGCAAGAGAATCAAGCTTGTCAACGTGTTACAGGTCATGCTCTTCCGTCGGATCCTTCCATGCCAACGTCGGACTTGCAATTTGTGGGAGTTCGACCCAGCCAAGCACTAGACGCTGCTGGAGCTCTTTGGCACGATGCATGAAGACACCTGGAAGGTGCTCTTCAAGGCCCGCGACGTACCACCACCCACGACCGAGGATTGTGGGGTTAGCTCAAAACGCCAGGCTAATACGGTAAGTACTTTCATGTTTTCAAGGTACATCCTTTAGTGGCATATCCGAGGGAGGAATCTAAGCCTCCCTACCAATTTTTCAGGCCTGGATAGAGATAGCGGAGCACATTAACTGTCTGGCTCCACTGCCCGGAGATCCAGAAACGCCTCTTCTTACGAAGATGCTGTTTCCTGCACCTTATGAGGTGCCGGAGAAGAAGGCAAAGAAGAAGGCCCTGGGGACTATAAGTGCTCTCTGTTGCAAGGGCACTTCGGACGTGATGTCTGAAGACGCCGAGACGCACTCCTCCATCGAAGACGATCAGGAAAAGGAGGAGGAAGAAGAAATCCATTCCCCCCCCCCCCTGCCGGGAGGAGGAAGAAAAGGAAGGCCTCTACACATGGGGAGGCCGAGGCATCCAAGCAGGGGAAAATTTCCCTTCCGGAAAACTCCATCGCGGCCACTAACAGTGGCGGGGAGTGGGAGCCTAGGGTCAAGCCCGTAACCAACTCGTAAGTGTCCGGACACAGTAATATATCCAAAATTTTGCTTTATTGTTTTTAATGCGCCAGAACATGCACTTGCGGCCCGGCCTAGTCCAACATCGCGCTGTCCTCCTCTTCGGAGGGGTCGCTAGACCCGTCGGCGATGAACAACACGTCCCTTCCGACGGCCTCCTCCCCCAAGGCCGCGAACAACACCGAGGTGTTGTCTCGAAGGATCCCAGGCCTAGCAGAAGCTTAGTAGGCCATCCCGGTGGTGCGAGAGGGTGAAGACCAGGCTTCTGGACATGTTCAATTCGTCCCCCAGCCGCATACATCTTCGAAGACCCGAGTGGCTCCAGATTTAGGCAGGCCGCCTCTTTCGAACCAGGGAGGCAAGCCAATTCCCCCGGTGACCTCTGTCCATCCAAAGGCACCAGATAGATTACTGGAAGCGCTGCAAGGCGCTTCCATTATGGAAGAACACCGTACTCTTATGAGTACGATGATTGAGAAGGTCCAATCCGCAAAAAGCGGACTGACTGAAGCCTGCACTAGCCTTCTAACAGGCTTTAAGGTAAGTAATATAATTGTAAAAGAATGTCACAGTATAGACAGTAGCCCTTGATGCTCTGTTCGGTGTTTTGAAAGAAAAGCCGAACAGAGGATCAAAATATTTTTCCCAGGAGTCTACCATAATATGTCTATGTGAACAAGCAGGCCCCGCTGCTGGCTGCCACTACTCACACTATGGAAGTCTCTGAACTGAAGCAGAATCTGGAGTGGGCCGAGGAGGAATTCGGCCTTGTGAAGAAGCAGCTTGAGGAAAGCAAAGGTATGTATTTGACCTGCATGTATATTTGGGAATGATGAATGGTTCATGCTGACAAAAGTGTCATGAACTTTATTAGGGGCCACGACCAAAGTAGCGGCCCTCAAGAAAGCGTTGGCCGAGGCTGAGGACAAAGCGGACAAGGAACACGCCACGCGTGAGAAGCAGGAGGCCCGGGTCAGCGAGATCCAGCAAGAGCTCCAGGACGCCGTCAAGAAGTACGAGTCCCTGGAGCATGATTCAAAGACTCAAGAGTCTGAACTTGCCAAGGCCCGCCAGAGTGCGCAAGATGCCCGTGCCGAAGCCTTGAGCGCCCTCCAGGAAATCCAGGCGGCCAAGAAGATTACAGCGGGTAAGGCTTTCATTATGCAAAGCAGATATGTGAAGGAAACATTCCTATTACTTACCCGGATATGGTGCTCTCTAGGGGCGTTTACGGATCTGCCGTGCAGCATATCAGATGCTGCAGAATTTTATCGAGTAGAAGAAGGGAGCTCTATGTAGAAGTTGTTCTGGTCTCAATACCTTGGACCAGAACTTCCGGTGCCCTTTAGCGACCAGCTGAAACAACTGGTCAAGCTGCATAAGGCGGCCGAACTAGCCATTAAGGACTTAATAGTCCGGCTATGGCCTGCCGAGCCCATGCCCAGTAGCTACTTCGGACTCGTGAAGCGGCTTGTCAATGCTTGCCCGCGTATTGAAGTCGTCAAGCGATCGGTCTGCATTGAAGGTGCTCGGATGGCCTTTGCCCGCGCCAAGATGCACTGGGCAAACATGGACG
>NC_041393.1:432968062-432985598 GCF_002162155.2 Triticum dicoccoides | reverse complement strand
GAGGGCCAGGAGCACCGCTGACCCAAACTATATTTTGATAGTGTCCTGGAGGGATCCCGCCTTGTGGCGGAGCAATGTGCCAAGGATATTATATTCCCGTGAAAACATTCATGTTAACCTGTCCTATAATATGAAATAAGTTTGTTATGTAATATAATGCTTGTTACTTTAAAAAATTTACCTCCTGTGCGGCCGTTTATGAAAATCTGAGAGTTGGCCAGTCATCGGCTTCTGCCCCCACGTAGATAGTATGGGGGTGTTCGGGATCAATATAAACACTCTTTACTCCAAATTTTGGTCCTTAAAGGAGGTGTTTAACGCAACGAACAAGGCAATCGGACTATACGACTTTATCACCCTCACTTAGCCATAGGAGTTTGACAATGAAATTTTGGCGAAGCCCCTGGTATTCGGAAGACCGAAGTTGGGGCGCTATACACGCCTAATCGGATAAAAACCGATTCCTCGCATAAAGCGGAAAAAATCTTTAAGGATTTGAAAACCTCTAGAACAACTGACCAACTTTCGCCACATCATGACAGTCAGTTTTCGGCTTTCTCTACTGAGGTGCTCGTCCAAAAGAACTGGGACACAATTGCAGTGCTTCTCCCTTTACTACCGTAGCCGATATAGCAGGACATAAGGTAGTAAGCACATGAGCCGGGCAACCCAACTATTGACCAAAGACATGATTAAGAGCCGATGCATATAATGCCTATGAGATTATGATTGTTGTGGCTAAACCCTAGAAGTCTAGACCCTCTAGTTTATATAGACACCAGGGGAAGCTAGGGTTCACTACAAAAAAAGACACATCCGTGAAATTTTGCGCCGAACTAATTTTTTTTCTATCATACATATGACACTTCTATGACGATAATTGTGACAAAACCCGGTATCATCATAGATGTGGTGGGCTCCTACTTCAATGACAAAAAATCATGACAGAAAATGGGCTTTTCGTCCTGGGTGGGCCGGAGACGTAGCTGCATGACATTCTTTGGGCCGTCCATGACGGAAAAAACCATGGTAGAAGCGAGGGGAGGAAAATTTCGGGGAGTTGCCGGTTACGGTGGGAGGTCGGGGGCCAAGCGATGCGCATTTCTCTCGTACACGTATGCACGTGTGTGCGAGGCATTGGCTCTAACTGAACCCGAGCGAGGCGTTGGGCTCTGACTGAACCCGAGCGATTGCACTACAGGCTACGCGTTACTGAACCCGAGCGATCGATCGATGGCTGTTAACTGAACCTGATCGAGTGATTCCTTCGCTACTTCTGCTAACTGAAGCCGATCGATTGGATGAACAGTGAGCGTTGCGGAGAGGGTTGGATGAACAGTGAGCGGTGGCGTTGCCTCTGAATGAACAAGACCCCGTGGTGTGGAGGGCTGGATGAACACTAGACGGTGGAGGGGTGCCCGTGGAGGGGTGGTTGAACAGGACCCCGTGGTGTGGAGGGTTGTATGAACAGTAGACGATGGAGGGCTGGATGAACAGTAGACGGTGGAGGGGTGGTTGAACAGTAGCCGGTGGAGTAGCGCGCGGTGGAGGCTGGATGAATAGGAGCCCGTGGAGGCTGGAGGAGGTCGACGGTAGCCTGTGGAGGCTGGAGGAGGTTGACGGTGGAGATGAACAGTATCCCATGGAGTCCCGTTTTGCGGTACGCCACACCCCTCCCGATGAACAGGACCCCCGTTTCGACTGTAGCGCTCCAACACAAGTCTGTTTCGTCCGTTTTGCGGTACGCAACAACCCTCCCGATCAACAGGACCCCCATTTCGATCGTAGGAGGTCCGTTTCCTTCGTTTTGCGGTACGCCAGACCCCTCCTGATCAACAGGACCCCATTTCGAACGTGGCCGGTCGAACACAAGGCCGTTTCCTCCGTTGTGCGGTACGCCAGGCCTCGTTTCCATTGCCTGTTCCGTCTAAGCCCTCCCGGTGAACACGACCACGCATTCCGTTCCGAACCAGCCGGTTGGCTCCCCATGAACACGATGAAGACGTTGTTTCTCTGTTCCAACCCAGCCATGTACATATGTGCGAGTTTGTGTTCGAGACCCTGCCCGTATGTATGTACGTGGCCATATTTTCTTTCTTGCACCCTCGCCGTTGTACGTACATGTACATGCTACGTGTGGGCCTCTACTACGACACGTGCACGCCACTACTACGACACGTGTGCGCCTCTACATCGACCAGTATGTACGTACACGTCCGTGACCAGAATGACAATGCTACGTACGCTTCGACCAGGTGGGTCCCGACTGTCACGCACTTCCTTGCCTGCGAAGATGTAGCTGGTGGGTCCCAGCAGTCAGGGGGGCGAATCGTTTTGTTTTTTTTGCCCGGACGCACTTCCTTGCGTGTGAAGATGTAGCTAGTGGGTCCCAGCAGTCAGGGTGGCAAATCGTTTTTTTTTCGGACGCACTTTCTTGCGTGTGAAGATGTAGCTGGTGGGTCCCAGCACTCAGGGGGGCGAATCGTTTTTTTTGCACGGACGCACTTCCTTGCGTGCGAAGGTGTAGCTGGTGGGTCCCAGCAGTCAGGGGGGAAACATTTTTTTCGTGAAATATGGTGGCCCGTCCGGTGGGTCCCCGCTGTCAGGTGCAGGAATAATTATTTTGCGCGTAATAAGGAGGCACTTCCTTGCTACGGCCGTGGACCCAGCTGTCAGCCTCTCCATGTACAGTCCACGTCCGATGGAAGCCGTTCCTTGACCATGTTGACCACGCCGCGCCGAGAGCACCAGGGCGGTGGACGACGGCAAGGCCTAGGAAGGGGACGATGCGGAGCCAGGGAAGACGCGGCAGTGGATGCCCACGCGTAGAGGAGTACGAGGGTTCACTAGTTCGCTGCGGTGTGAGGCTGCCGTCGCTGCAGAATAACAGGGGGTGTGGGTGAGTAGAGTGATGGCCTGTCCAACAGTGGGAGTAGTAGGGGGCGGTGAGGCCTCCGCCGCATCGCAGACGTCCACAGGAGGCAGGAGCACGAGGCATGAGCGGTGCTGGTTTGGGCGGCTGGAGCAAGAAGGCCAAAGGTTGAAGAAGCACTACGGCCGTTGGATGGACATCGTACGGTCACTGGAGCTAGAATCGTGCATATTGACTAAGTTGACAAAGCCCTCCGTCCCCATCAACTTAGTAGGCTCACAAGTCATCCTGCCACTATACTGGGTCCCAGCTAACAGGGAGAGTATTCATTTTTTTGTGCATAATAAGGAGGCACTTCCTTTCGTGCGAAGATATAGCTGGTGGGTCCAAGCTGTCAGAGTCAGCCGCGGGGAGGAGGGAGCAGGCAGTTCCGCCGGCGCTTGTTTGAGCGGCTAGAGCAGGAAGAGCAGAGATTGAAGAAGCACGACGGCCGTTGGATGGCCATCCAACAGTCACTGCTTGTGCGTCAACCTTTTTTTAGGAAAGACTCAAATCTGTGGAAAACAGCATACAACCCATCTGCCATTATTTCTAATAATTTACAGCCCATTTGCTAATTCTTAAGGTTTTTTTGGAGCCCATATTCTATTTGTTAGCATTACAGCCCATATTGTGGCCACGGTTAAAAAATTATACGAAATTTTGCATATTTCGGTGCGGTCCGAACAATTTTTAATCCCGAAATTTCGACTCACATTCAAACTAATGTATATCAATATAAAATCCAACAAATTCTCCATGCATAAAAATTAATGTAATTTAAAAACTTGAAATGAAAAAAAGATATTTGAAACTAATTGCCGGTTTGATGTGTTTTAAAAATGTACATCCCATTTCTCATTACTGATAGGCCATTTTCTCGGCCAGCCGAATGAAGCTCTCCTCATCTTGAAAGATTTGCAGCCCAACAGGCCTGACAAAGCGACTTACTTGGCAAAACACAAAAAAACTGGGCTTTGGCCGTGGACCCAGCTGTCAGCCTTTCCACGTACAGTACTCTTCCGATGGAGGTCGATCGTTTACCACATTGACCACGCCGCGCCGAGAGCACCAGGGCGTTGGACGACGACGAGGCCTAGGAAGGGGACGACACAGAGCCGGGGAAGACGCGGCAGTGGATTCCCACGCGGAGAGGATTACGAGGGTTCACTTGTTTGCCTGCGGCGTGAGGCTGCCGTCGCCGCAGAATAACAGGGGGTGTGGGTGAGTAGAGGGATACCCTAGGCCAGCGGTGGGAGTAGTAGGGGCAGTGAGGCCTCCGCGGCATCACAGCCGGCCACGAGAGGCAGGAGCACGCGGCACGATTGGTGCTGCTTTGGGCGGCTGGAGCAAGAAGACCAGAGGTTGAAGAAGCACTATGGCCGTTGGATGGACATCGTACGGTCATTGGAGCTAGAATCGTTCATATTGACTAAGTTGACAAAGCCCTCCGTCCTCGTCAACTTAGTAGGCCCACAGATCAGCCACCCACTATGGTGGGTCCCAACTAGCAGGGGGTATTCATTTTTTGGTGCGTAATAAGGAGGCACTTCCTTTCGTGCAAAGATATAGCTGGTGGGTCCGACCTGTCAGCGGGGGGAACGTTTTTTTCGCGAAATACAAAAGCCCTTCCCATGTATAGTGCATGTACAGTGCGCAATAAGGAGGAACTTCCTTGCATGCGACCATGGACCTCGTGGGTCCCAGCGGTTAGGCTCTCCACGTACAGTCCTCTTCCGATGACTCTCGTATGTTGACCACGCCGTGCCGAGCGCACCGAGGCGATGGACGACGGCGAGGCCCCAGACTGGAACGACCCGGAGATGGGGAAGACGCGGTAGTGGAGTTGCAGATGGAGAGGAGTGGGAAACTTGACTGGTTCGGGTGCGGGGTGGGCCTACACTCGGCAGAGAATAATAGGAGGTGCGGAGTGGAGGGAAGGCCTGGCCGTCGGCGGGGTAGCGTTTCACTGAGGAGCGCAAAACAACGCCACTAGACACCGAAGGCTGGAGCAGGCGGTTCCGCAGCGTTGGGGGAAGAAGACGAGAGATTGAAGAAGAATGCCGGCCATTGGATGTAAATCCAACGCCTTCTGAGGCTTTGACCTACTGGCCCACATGTCAGCTAGTCCATTTTTTAGTCCATTTGTTGGCTGGGTGAAACAATGATGTAGCATCAGGTTAATGGGTTCTTAAAATAAATATTTCAGACAAAACAGATAATTATGACACATAGGCTAATGCATGAAACACTCAGATGATAAAGGTGCTTATAAACAGATAAAGTACAACATCTAGACCTTCCTGGCATGCTTGATCATGATGCTGCGGCTGTCCGTGTACTCGTCGATTACGGGAAGCAGACACGCCCTCATGTCCAAGATCTGCATGTACATGTCGTAGCATGCGTATGCGTCCTTGGCCGCAAAGTTTATGTAGGCTAGATTCAGAGGTACCTCCCACGTGTTCAGGTCGTCTTCTTTCATGTTGGCATATCAGGGGTCGATGATGGTCTCAGCGAGGTCAACCACAGAGTCCTTCTCATGCCCGTTGCTGATGATCTTGTATTGCTTATGGATGTCGACAAGCTTGTTGCACCAGATGGCCGAATCGTGGCGTTCTTCCTTCTCTCCACCATAGCGAAGGTGCAGTCGGTGCTGCCGATGAAACGGGCGAATGCTCCAGAACCTGGTGCAGCAATAGGACTGAGGCAAGGCAGAGCTTCATCGAGTCCGTATCATTGGTGTACATCACATTCAACTTGGTGCAGCCATAGCACTGAACGGCGAACTAACTCCTGCTGAAGTCCATATCCAGCAGGCTCACCCCTCGGATCGCCATTGGAGTCTCTACGAGTGAACGAGTGTGTAGGCGGCGGCAGCAGTTTGTTTTTCAGCTCTTGGGGAACTGGATTCAACAGTAAGCTGAGTGTGTACAGGCGACAACAGTTACTACCCCTCCCTCGTCCGCTGCACGCCCGGCAGAAGATGACCCTCGGTGCATTCAAACACCTCCATTAAGAAACCTACTCCGGCCACACGTCGGTTCACGAGCGGGTCTGTATTGGTACTGTAATAACATGAGTTACTGGTCACTTTACTTAAATTTAATTAGCTTTAATAGAAATTTATACTTAAAACAAGCAATGCAGTGGCTCGTTCTATCAGTGCCACGGGATCAACATGCACAACAATTAGAATTATTATTCTCAGGAAGCACACGATCATCACATTTCTCGCACTTTCACAAAGATAATACTACCAAGTTTGAACTGTTTGTTATGGTTGTTGTGCTCTGCATCATCATGTCGTGTTTCCCAGCTTGCAAGATTCAGCACCAACAAATAAGATCCAAATAATAAGTACAACAAAGATGCCTACACATCTCATTGATTCCCAGCTTGCAAGATTCAGAACCAACAAATAAGATCCAAATACTAAGTACAACAAAGATGCCTACACATCTCATTGCTTCCCAGCTTGCAAGATTCAGAACCAACAAATAAGATTCAAATAATAAGTACAACAAAGATGCCTACACATCTCATTGATTCCCAGCTTGCAAGATTCAAAACCAACCCATTAGAGCCTTTTGATAAAGTGGATATTGGGATTAAATCCATCTTGGCTAGCCATGTCATACAATCGAAGAACTTGGTGAATGCTCTTGACCATCACAACATCTGTAGTTGAGTATTCCTGTTTGCACAGCATGTTTGCACAGCACAAACAAGGAGACAGGAGAGCATGATTTCACTTTAATAGCGGCCTCCTTGAACTCAACCTCCAGCTCCACTAGGATGAGGTCTTCCTGGAGTTCCATGATTCAATTCATGCGCCTTTTTTTGCAGTTCACCTCAAATGAAGCAAAGATTGCATCATTCAGCTAGCAAGAAGTACTTGCTCTTGTGAGCTGGCAAGTTCTTCTTTAGTAGTTGCACTAAAATTGAGGAACATTAAGGTTGGATGTCCGGCTCATGTAAGGTGCAACTATAATTTTCTTATCATTTTGTGCAGTTCAACTAAAATAAAGTGCCATTGTGGTGACAGTGACGGCTCCATCTTGCAAAGGCTAATAAAATGTTGCACGAGATTACGAGCAGAACTTGACGGGGATTTTGGAAACTCCAATCACCATTTTGTGCAGTTCCACCAAAATTGAGAGATGTTGCCCATGTGACATTTCAGTTGAACTACACACGACACTCATTCCAAAAAAAAGTGTTTTGTGCAGTTCACCAAAAGGTCACAATAGCAAGAAGGTGAAATGGATATCCCTATCTGCATAAAATGATAGAAAGTAAACAATGGCTGGTCAATAAGAATATACGAAACATATACAAAATGAAAAGAAGCATCTTAATTATGTTCATGGCAATCACGCAAGGACAGTAGAAATTTTAAAATGTCAGCAATGCTTCAAGTTACCAGAAGCATTATGATCAACAACGAGATTCCTTAAATATGGGATTACTTTAATGGTGGCATTGCTTGTTTACCAGACACAGTAAATCAACAGCAGCTAAAGAGTTGGTTTAAGGGCATGGGACTGTGGGGACACCAGGACACTCAGCAGCGTAAAGGAGCAACTTACTTATCATATTGGGGAAAACAACAGGAGTGCCATTTGTAACACAGTTTAATTGCATCTTATCACTGGTGGCATTAGATTGACAATAACACTGGTTAGACATGTCCCTAAGGTAACAATGTGATCGCTACATTTTACATGCGCCCTTACATTAACAACATCAAAAGGTTGGTATAAGGACATGCGAGAGTGGACGCATCAGCACAATGTATCTACAAGGAGGCATAAAGTGGTGATGCCGAGCTTGTTCACGCTATGTGAGGGCAGCAAACCTAATCCTGGAGACCTTGTACTATGTGAGGGCAGCAAATCTAATCCTGGAGACCTTTTACTATGTGAGGGCAGCAAATCTAATCCTGGAGACCTTTTACTATGTGAGGGCAGCAAATCTAATCCTGAGACCTTTTACTATGTGAGGGCAGCAAATCTAATCCTGAGACCTTTTACGATGTGAGGGCAACAATGCTAATCCTGGAGACCATTTACTATGTGATGGCAGCAAATCTAATCCTGGACATACTCTGTTGACTTGTCCACTAGCCGCCACTTTCTATCCTTTTTTCAACCAATAATAGATTTGTTCCTTATCCAGTTTGTACTGTGTTTTCCCATTATTTCCCTTTTCAACCAAGAGACCGGTTGGATATCCGGTCTCTACTACTTTCACCATATTATTTCCTCTTTGAATCAAGTCCTAGATTCATGCTACAACTTTCCCCCCTTTCTTCGTTGTTTGAACAAAGCCCAAGATTTGAATGCATGAAGTAGCTTTACCTCTAATAATACTAAAAATTTAGGTGGCTTTGGAAGAGCTGATGGGAGTAGAAAAAGATGCACATGCAGACACGTGGGGAGCTGGGGCAGTAGAGCAAGGCCGCTTTCGAAGAACTTATACCTGAGGGTCGCCGAGATATCAGCGGCGGCAGGTTGGATCTGCGGACAATACGGCAGGGAGGAAGAAGGGTCGAAGGACCTCCCGAGCCGGCGCTGTGTCAGAGAGAACGACACGGGCAGAGGATCGGGACCCTCCGGCAGCTGTGGGTTTCCTCCCTCGGTGGCGATGACCGCGTGAACGATGCACCTTTTAGTCCTCTACACACACCGGCCGAAGGGATCCTGCCGGATCTGTGACCAGCGGTGAGCAGAGAGAAAATGTCGCTACCGCTATCTTGTTTATATCTGGAGAGGATGAGAGAATGAAGAGCGCAACCCTAGTAAAGCAAGCGCTCAGGCCCCTGCGTCCATATATAGTGGAGTGATTATCTTTTTCTGTCCACAACAAGCGTTTCAATTTGTGTACGTGGCATTAAAGAAAAGAAACTCTCTATTTAAGGTGACTACTCTACGACTCCTACTTACTACTGGTGAATAAACATACAGTAAGTACTGTATTTATATAGAACGAACAAGCTCGAACTATTTTCGCGTAGTTAAAAGTTGAGGGCGGGGCTTCTCCTGGGCAGTATGCGCGGCAGTTTTTGGGTAGGCGGTTTGACAGAGAGGCGAGGAGGGTGAGCGAGTGGGGCTGTGCGATTTGACGGCGCGTTACTGCTGGAAAGACTTATGATATGACCACTCACTATAGTCATGAATTACTGGCGCTCCGACCGGGGTGATGCCCCCCTTCCGTTCTGCGCTCTAATCTGGAGTATGACACGTCGACCCGGATGCTGGCTCTCCCACATGTCGGAGTAGTAAGAAGGAGCAAATAATGATGCGGTATATACTAGTACTATACTACTCCCTCCGTTACTAAATATAAGTCTTTGGACAGATTTCACTATGGACCACATACGGAGGAAAATGAGTGAATCTACACATAAAATGCATCTATATACATCCGTATGTGGTCCACAGTGAAATATCTACGAAGACTTGTATTTAGGAATGGAGGGAGTACTACTCAGGTCGGAGGAGTGCAAACCACGGCAGCCCGTGAACCAGCAGTGTGGACCACGGTAGCCCAGTGAACCAACAGTAGAAAACAATGTGGTGATATGGCCCTAAAAAACAATGTGCTACGGTCCACACTATAGCATGTACAGTAACACTCCTCTTTGTTTGGATCCTTGAGTTAGAGCTAGTTTGGGTTGAAATAGCCTCAAATTATCGAAACAAGAGGGGTTAGTTTGAGCTAGTTTGCTCTAACCCAGCTAAAAAAACTAGCCCGCTGGAGAGGTTCCAATTGGGTTAGTTATCCTCAGGCCCACTAAAAGAGAACTAAAAAAATCTCACCTGCCCGCACCAGATCGCTCCCCTAAAAAAATATCACCTGCCCGCACCAGATCGCTCCCCCCCTCTCGCATGACTCCTCTCTGTTCCCCATAGGGCCGCCCGCCAAGCGCCACTTGCCTCTCTCTCCTCCGGCTGCCCTCTCCTTCCGGCATCCGCCGCCCTACTCCGGCCGCCCTCTCCCTCTGACCTTCGAAGGTCGCCCCGCTCCCCCTTCACCTGTCGTTTTTCTCCCTCTATCGTGCGCGGCTGCTATGTCTTGAGCTTGCGTTGGTTTTCTCGAAGAGGAGAGGGTGATGCAGCAAAGTGTAGCATAAGTATTTCCCTCAGTTTTGAGAACCAAGGTATCAATCCTGTAGGAGGCTCCTCAAAAGTCCCACGCACCTACACAAACAAACTGATAACTCGCAACCAACGCAATAAAGGGGTTGCCAATCCCTTCACGGCCACTTGCGAAAGTGAGATCTAATAAAGATAGTATGATAAGATAAATATATTTTTGGTATTTTATAATATAGATGCAAAAAGTAAAGATGCAAATAAAGGTAGATTGAAAGCAAATATGATAAGTGATAGACCCGGGGGCCATAGGTTTCACTAGAGGCTTCTCTCAAGATAGCATAAGTATTACGGTGGGTGAACAAATTACTGCCGAGCAATTGATTGAAAAGCTCAGAGTTATGAGATTACCTAGGCATGATCATGTATGTAGGCATCACGTCCATAACAAGTAGACCGACTCTTGCCTACATCTACTACTATTACTCCACACATCGACCGACTCCTGCCTGCATCTAGAGTATTAAGTTCATAAGAACAGAGCAACGCATTAAGAAAGATGACATGATGTAGAGGGATAAACACATGCAATATGATATAAACCCCATCTTGTTATCCTCGATGGCAACAATACAATACGTGCCTTGCAACCCTTTCTGTCACTGGGTAAGGACACCGCAAGGTTGAACCCAAAGCTAAGCACTTCTCCCATGGCAAGAAAGACCAATCTAGTAGGCCAAACCAAACTGATAATTTGAAGAGACTTGCAAAGATAACTCAATCATACATAAAAGAATTCAGAGAAGATTCAAATATTATTCATAGATAAACTTGATCATAAACCCAAAATTCATCGAATCTCGACAAACACACTGCAAAAAGAGTTTACATCAAATAGATATCCACAAGAGATGGGGAGAACATTGTATTGAGATCCAAAAAGAGAGAAGAAGCCATCTAGCTAATAACTATGGACCCGTAGGTCTGTGGTAACCTACTCACAACTCATTGGAGGGGCAAGGATGTTGATGTAGAGGCCCTCCGTGGTTGATCCCCCCTCCGGCAGAGTGCCGACGAAGTCTCCAAGATGGGATCTCGCGGATACAGAAGGTTACGGCGGTGGAAATTGTGTTTCGTGGTGCTTGTGGATGTTTTCGGGGTACGTAGGTATATGTAGGAGGAAGAAGTACGTCGGTGGCCGCCCGAGGGACCCACGAGACAGGGGGGCGCATCCTACAGGGGGGGCGCAGCCCCCTATCACATGGGGCCCTTGGAAGCTTCTTGACTTGCACTCCAAGCTCTCCGGATCATGTTCATTCCAAAAATCATGCTCTCGAAGGTTTCATTCCGTTTGGACTCCGTTTGATATTCCTTTTCTTCGAAATACTGAAATAGGCAAAAAAACAGCAATATGGGCTGGGCCTTCGGTTAGTAGGTTAGTCCCAAAAATGATATAAATGTGTAAAATAAAGCCCATAAACATCCAAAAGGGGTAATATAATAGCATGGAACAATAAAAAATTATAGATACGTTGGAGATGTATCAAGCATCCCCTAGCTTAATTCCTGCTCGTCCTCGAGTAGGTAAATGATAAAAAAGAGAATTTTTGATGTGGAATGCTACCTAGCATAATTCTTAATGTAATTTTCTTTATTGTGGCATGAATGTTCAGACCCAAATGAATACAAAATAAGAGTTCATATTGACATAAGAAATAGTAATACTTCAAGCATACTAAGCAAAGTAATCATGTCTTCTCAAAATAACATGGCTAAAGAAAGTTATCCCTACAAAATCATATAGTCTGACTATTGCTCTATCTTCATCACACAAAGTATTTAATCATGCACAACCCCGATGACAAGCCAAGCAATTGCTTCATACTTTAATAATCTCAAACTTTTTCAACTTTCACGCAATACATGAGCGTGAGCCATGGACATAGCACTATATGTGGAATAGAATAGTGGTTGTGGAGAAGACAAAAAGGAGAAGATAGTCTCACATCAACTAGGCGTATCAACGGGCTATGGAGATGCCCATTAATAGATATCAATGTGAGTGAGTAGGGATTGCCATGCAATGGATGCACTAGAGCTATAAATATATGAAAGCTCAACAAAAGAAACTAAGTGGGGTGCATCCAACTTGCTCGCTCACGAAGACCTAGGGCATCTTTGAGGAAGCCCATCATTGGAATATACAAGCCAAGTTCTATAATGAAAAATTCCCAGTAGTATATGAAAGTAACAACATATGAGATTCTCTAACATGAAGATCATGGTGCTATTTTGAAGCACAAGTGTGGAAAAAGAGATAGTAGCATTGTCCCTTCTCTCTTTTTCTCTCATTTTATTTGTTTTCTTCCTTTTTTTCTTTTTCACTTTTTTTTCTTTTCTTTGGCCTTTCTTTTTTTTTCTTTTTGGCCTTTCTCTTTTTTTTTCTTTTTTTTCTTTTTGTAAAGTCCGAAGTCTCATCCCGACTTGTGGGGGAATCATAGTCTTCATCATCCTTTCCTCACTAGGACAATGCTCTAATAATGAATATCATCACACTTTTATAGATTTACAACTCAAAGCTAGAACAAGATATGACTCTATATGAATGCCTCTGGCGGTGTACCGGGATATGCAATGAATCAAGAGCGACATGTATGAAGATTGTGAAGGTGGCCCTGCCACAAATACAATGTCAACTACATGATCATGCAAAAAGCAATATGACAAAAGTAATGCGTGTCATATGAACGGAACGGTGGAAAGTTGCATGGCAATATATCTCGGAATGGCTATGGAAATGCCATAATAGGTAGGTATGGTGGCTGTTTTGAGGAAGGAGTATGGTGGGTGTATGGTATTGGCGAAAGTTATACGGTACAAGAGAGGCTAGCAATGGTGGAAGGGTGAAAGAGTGTGTATAGTCCATGGACTCAACATTAATCAAAAGAACTCATATACTTGTTGCAAAAATTTACAAGTCATCAAAAACCAAAGCACTACGCACATGCTCCTAGGGGGATAGATTGGTAGGAAAAGACCATCGCTTGTCCCCGACCGCCACTCATAAGGTAGACAATCAATAAATAAAATTGTGCTCCAACTTCATCACAAAGCGGTTCACCATACGTGCATGCTACGGGAATCACAAGCTTCAACTCAAGCATTCTTTAAATTCATAGTCACCCAACTAGCATGACTTTAATATCACTACCTCCATATCTCAAAACAATTATCAAGTATCAAATTGATCATAGCATCCAATTCACTTCCTATGATAGTTTTTATTATACCCAACTTGGATGCTCATCATTCTATGACCAACTTTATGATAATAGCAAATAACATGATGTTATAAAATGCTCTCAAAATAATATAAGTGAAGCATGAGAGACTAGCAATTTCTTCAAAATTAAGACACCATCGTTCTCTAAAAGATATAAATGAAGCACTAGAGCAAAAACTATTAAGCTCAAAAGATATAAGTGAAGCACATAGAGTATTCTAGCAAATTCTAATCAAATAGGCTTCTCCCAAAAGGTGTGTACAGCAAGGATGTTGTGGTAAACTAAAAAAGCAAAGACTAATATAATACACGACGCTCCAAGCAAAACACATATCATGTAGCGAATAAAAATATAGCTCCAAGTAAAGTTACCAATGAACGAAGACGAAAGAGGGGATGCCTTCCCGGGGCATCCCCAAGCTTAGGATTTTGGCTATTCTTGAATATCTTGGGGTGCCATGGGCATCCCCAAGCTTAGGATCTTGCCACTCCTTATTCCATAGTCCATAAAAGCTTTACCCAAAACTTGAAAACTTCACAACACAAAACTCCACAGGAAATCTTATAAGCTCCGTTAGTGAAAGAAAAAAAAAACCACCACATAAGGTACTGCCATGAACTCATTATTTATTTATTTTGGTGTTAAAACTACTGTATTCCAACTCCTTTATGGTTCATAGACTGAATTACTAGCCATAGATGCATTGAAATAAGCAAACAACACACGAAAAACAGAATCTGTCAAAAACAGAACAGTCTGTAGCAATCTGTAACTAACGCAAACTTCTGGAACTCTAAAAATCCTACCAAAATATGAAGTCCTGGACAATTTTTTTATTGAATAGAAACAAAAAGAATCAACGCAAAAGCACTTTCCTGTGATTTAACAAAATTATATTCGTGCGTGCAAAGTTTCTGTTTTTCAGCAGAATCAAATCAACTATCATTGTAGGTTATCCTATAGGTTCTACTTGGCACAAACACTAATTAAAAGATAAAAACACATCTAACCAGAAGGTAGATGTAAGATTTCTTAAGTAACAGAAAGGAAAAAAAATTGGTTTGTCTCCCAACAAGCTCTTTTCTTTAAAGCCTTTTTAGCTAGGCATTGAGATGTCAATGATGCTCACATGAAAGACAAGAATTAAAGCACAAAGAGAGCGTCATAAAACATGTGACAAAGACACTTAAGTCTAACATACTTCCTATGCATAGGCATCTTGTAAGCAAAAAACTTATCAAGGCAAGCAAAAACTAGCATATGCAAGGAAGAACAAAGAGATGGTAGCAATCTCAACATGAAGAGAGGTAATTTAGTAACATGAAAATTTCTACAACCATATTTTTCTCTCTCGTAATAATTACATGTCGGATCGTAAGAAAATTCAACAAAATAACTATCACATAGAATATTTCCAACACGATCCACATGCATGCGAAGTTGCAACTCTTCCAAAATAGTGGGATTAACATTAACTAAAGTCATGACCTCTCCAAACCCACTTTTATCAAAAATACCATAAGATTGAACATTCTCCAAATATGTGGGATCTAAAGTTGACAATCTTCCAAACCCACTTTCAAAATTATTTCAAACACTATTATCAATCTCATATTCATCATGGGGCTTAAATAAATTTTCAAGAGCATAAGAAGAATCACCCCAATCATGATCATGGCAACAAGTAGTAGACATAGCAAAACTAGCATCCCCAAGCTTAGGGTTTTGCATATTATTAGCACAATTGGCATCAACAGAGTTTATACTAAAATCATTGCAATCATGCTTTTTATTCAAGGTACCATCGTGAATCTCTTCATAAATTTCTTCATCATATTTTTCAGAATCACGAATTTTAAGCAGAACTTCATAAAGATAATCTATTGCACAAACACACTAGCAATTGGTTCATCATAATTGGATCTCTTAAAAATATTAGCAAGCGGATGAGGATCCATAGATCTTAGGTTCTCTGTTTAGGAATAAATAAGCATCTATTCCAACCAAACGAGCAAACGAAAGGGCAAGCGAAAAGATAGAGATTGGGAAAGAGAGGTCAATAAAACGGCAAGGGTGAAGTGGGGGAGAGGAAAACGAGAGGCAAATGGCAAATAATGTAAATACGAGGGAGATGGGTTTGTGATGGGCACTTGGTATGTCTTGACTTGAGCGAAGACCTCCCCGGCAACGGTGCCAGAAATCCTTCTTGCTACTTCTTGAGCTTGCGTTGGTTTTCGTCGAAGAGGAGAGGGTGATGCAGCAAAGTGTAGCGTAAGTATTTCCATCAGTTTTGAGAACCAAGGTATCAATCCAGTAGGAGCCTCCTCAAAAGTCCCAAGCACCTACACAAACAAACTGATAACTCGCAACCAACGCAATAAAGGGGTTGTCAATCCCTTCATGGCCACTTGCGAAAGTGAGATATAATAAAGATGGTATGATAAGATAAATATATTTTTGGTATTTTATAATATAGATGCAAAAAGTAAAGATGCAAATAAAGGTAGATTGAAAGCAAATATGATAAGAGATAGACCCGGGGGCCATAGGTTTCACTAGAGGCTTCTCTCAAGATAGCATAAGTATTACGGTGGGTGAACAAATTACTGTCGAGCAATTGATAGAAAAGCGCGTAGTTATGAGATTATCTAGGCATGATCATGTATATAGGCATAACGTCCATAACAAGTAGACCGACTCCTGCCTGCATCTACTACTATTACTCCACACATCAACCGACTCCTGCCTGCATCTAGAGTACTAAGTTCATAAGAACAGAGCAATGCATTAAGCAAGATGACATGATGTAGAGGGATAGTTTCATGCAATATGATAAAAACCCCATCTTGTTATCCTCGATGGCAACGATACAATACGTGCCTTTCTGCCCCTTCTGTCACTGGGAAAGGACACCGCAAGATCGAACCCAAAGCTAAGCACTTCTCCCATGGCAAGAACAACCAATCCAGTAGGCCAAACTAAACTGATAATTCGAAGAGACTTGCAAAGATAACCAATCATACATAAAAGAATTCAGAGAAGATTCAAATATTATTCATAGATAAACTTGATCATAAACCCAAAATTCATCGGATCTCGACAAACCCACCGCAAAAAGAGTTTACATCGAATAGATCTCCACAAGAGAGGGGGAGAACATTGTATTGAGATCCAAAAAGAGAGAAGAAGCCATCTAGCTAACAACTATCGACCCGTAGGTCTCTGGTAAACTACACACACCTCATCGGAGGGGCAAGGATGTTGATGTAGAGGCCCTCCATGGTTGATTCCCCCTCCAACAGAATGCTGGCGAAGGCTCCAAGATGGGATCTCGCGGATACAGAAGGTTACGACGGTGGAAATTGTGTTTCGTGGTGCTCCTGGATGTTTTCGGGGTACGTAGGTATATATAGGAGGAAGAAGTATGTCGGTGGCCGCCCGAGGGGCCCACAAGACAGGGGGGCGCGCCCTACAGGGGGGCGGCCCCCTATCTCGTGGGGCCCTCAGAAGCTTCTTGACTTGCACTCCAAGCTCTCCGGATCATGTTCATTTTAAAAATCACGCTCCCGAAGGTTTCATTCCGTTTGGACTCCGCTTGATATTCCTTTTCTTCGAAATACTAAAATAGGCAAAAAAATAGCAATATGGGATGGGCCTCCGGTTAGTAGGTTAGTCCCAAAAATGATATAAATGTGTAAAATAAAGCCCATAAACATCCAAAAGGGGTAATATAATAGAATGGAACAATCAAAAATTATAGATACGTTGGAGACGTATCAACGGCGGCGGCGCATCTACCAGGGAGGTCGCGAGAGGGGTGAGTTTGTTCGTTCCTTCTCTGTCTCACGGCCATATGATTGATCTTGCTTGCTCTAGCGCTAATTCTGATTTGGAAAAGTAGATCTTGATCAAACTTGCTATAGATTTGTGGTGCACGCATGGAATTGTTTGACGTTGCTTGAGGAGGTAATAAATCTTTCTAGAGGCCCAAAGATTCAGGTCACCTTTCTAGGTATTTCAATTTCAGGCTTGCATTATTTGTAGAGGCCCAAAGATTCAGTTCACCATTCTAGGTATTTCAATTTCAGGCTTGCATTATTTCTAGAGGACCAAAGATTCAGTTCACCTTTCTAGGTATTTTAGTTTCAGGCTTGCATTATTTCTAGAGGCCCAAAGATTCAGTTCACCTTTCTAGGTATTTCAATTTCAGGCTTGCATTATTTCTGGAGGCCCAAAGATTC
>NC_041393.1:432957821-432967768 GCF_002162155.2 Triticum dicoccoides | reverse complement strand
CAGTTCACCTTTCTAGGTATTTCAGTTTCAGGCTTGCATTATTTCTAGAGGCCCAAAGATTCAGTTCACCTTTCTAGGTATTTTAGTTTCAGGCTTGCATTATTTCTAGAGGCCCAAAGATTTAGTTCACCTTTCTAGGTATTTCAGTTTCAGGCTTGCATTATTTCTTTAGGCCCAAAGATTCAGTTCACCTTTCTAGGTATTTTAGTTACAGGCTTGCATTATTTCTAGAGGCAGAAAGATTAAGTTCCCAGTCGGCGGCAAGCGGCCCTGCTACCCATGCCGGTGTCGACCTCAACTTGCAAGGGCTGGCGTCAGAGGGGTTCCCGGGGCTTGGGCTCTATAGAGCCTTCCTCCAGAGCGACGATGGCGAGCTCCTCCCTCGGTGCGTGAGGGGCTCCGGGCTCCCTCCCTATCATGAATGACTTCCGTGATGAGTTAGCTCATTCTTTGTTTCATGAAGTGTTTTTTTATTTTGTGAAGCTTGATTGACGACTTGTATGTTTAAGTGGGATATCTCATTTGTATGGACAAAGTAAAAATTATCATGTTTTGCATGCTTGATTTGTATAGATGGTTCGTTTATGTCAATTGTGAGCGGAGGAGGCCACAGAAGAGCCGACCACACCAAGAGGGTGCTTGGATCCAAGGGACTTATTTTAGTCTGACTAAAAATAGGGTCCAAAGTAGTCAAATGATTGAGATAGAGCATCTATTGTCAATCTAACCCTGCCATCCATACACCTCTTTGGTTTAGAGTTAGTTTAGGGTTAGAATCTAACTCTAAACTCTAACTGAGTTACTCCCTCCTTTCCGGTTTATAGGGCTTATCTCAAAATTTTAGTTTTCCCATTTTATAAGTCTCAATTTGGTTGTTCCCCATCACATGTTCAGATTTCAAGGTGCAATAAATCATTACATGCAAGTATTAATAGAAAATTGACCAATGCATATACTTCATGCATGCATGCATTGCAATTAATGCATTCGTAAACACAATTAACAAGCGGATTAATTGAGTGGTTTTGCAAACTACAACAATTGTTCCACCACTCACCATCTACCTTGGTTGGTCAGATTTTTGAATTGAGCCCTATAAACCGGAAAGGAGGTAGTAGAGTTCTCCTCGTCTCGGTTCGTCGCCATCATACTTTCCCCATTCCTGTGTTTTCAGTATCCTGCAAATCAAAGAGGCCCTTTTTTGCGGGAAAAATCAAAGAGGCCCTTAGACTGGTCATTTTTTATAAACGTTTTATGTCCAAAATTTAATGAACGTGCTCCGGTTTCAACGAAAATAATCCGGTTTCATGTAGTAATTCATTCATTTATTTATTCTTCTGCGGGGGGTTTGCATGTAATTCGTGAGGTCTGAAATGTAAAGTACCCCAGCATATGCTCCGAGTCGTGCATGCACTACGACCCAGATGCTCTATGTCCCACATGTAGGCGAATGGGAGCATGTGGAAATAGCCTAGGAGTACATATAGGAGGATAAATGCGTGAAAAAATATGTAATGTGAAGCGTAGCCACGGTTCGAAAAGGAGACCTAAAGTGATGACAACTATAGGTCGCACGCACCCAACTAGTGGTAGTACTAGACATATGACTAATTTTTCCCTCAAAAAAGAGAGGCACGAGTGCTCAGTACTCCTATTCTATAAGCACGATTCCCATCTGACAACAGCGTCCGTGCTACAGCTAGTTCTCCTCCCTCGTTTCTCTCTTCTAATTCTAAACTCGGCCGACGCCCGGTGGGCGGGGTGGGTTTGCTCAACTGCGGCCCCACCTCAGAGTGAAAACGTTACGACTGGAATAAAAATGCCATATACTCCATCCGTTCATAAATATAAGCCTTTTTAGATACTAGTTCAAATGGAATACATCATACAGATGTATGTAGACATAGTTTAGAGTGTAGATTCACTCATTTTGCTCCGTATGTAGTAGTCACTTGCTGGAATCTTTAGAAAGACTTATATTTGGGAATGGAGGGAGTACTATACTAATAAAACATTAAGGCCACGAGGCGATGCAGTGCTGGTTACAGGAGGCAAGAAGAAGAGATGCATCCATCAACGACGTCCACCTCCTCGATTCAGGGCGCCGGCCCACCAAATGGCGCCTAAGTAGCAGCGGCTTTCGTGGCCAGGTCGACGTGCTTCTGTACAATGGCGTCCAAAGATTCCAGCCGCTAGAAAAAGGCCAACGTCTTTCTGTCCTCGCTTGCCTTGTAGTGGCCAATGTAGACAATTTCCTTGTAGACGTGGATGTGCAGGTCGACGGTTTCTTGCATGGCAAGGCGCTGCGTGGCAAGCGCGGCCTCGAGGTGCACATTCTTCGTCGCGACCTCCGGCACCTGCAGGGCCACCAGGGCTTGAAAGAGTTCGTCACCATGTAGGACGATGAGGGTGGCAGGTAATGAGGAGCCTGGGCACGCGGGCTGGAGCAGTATAGCAAGGTCATCCGCGTGCTTCTTTACAGCGGTGTACTTGCGGATGGAGTTGACCATCATGTCGTCCATGCGAGAGGCGAAGCTGGCGTCGGTGAGGGCTATGATGCCTGCGGTCGCCAGCACCGTCTGGAAACGCTGCGCGGTGCGGGGCCATAGGCCGGTGCCTTGGATGATTTGGCACAGCCGACTGCCGCTCGCGTCCATCGCGTCCATAGGTGCTTGTGGCTTCTGGTCACTTGGTCTTGGATTGGAGTGAGCAGTATTGCGCAGAGACTTGGGAGTAGATGGATTGGAGTGATGGGGCGCCTTTATTATATGAGAGTCCAAACTCTGTTGCATTCACATCGTGGTGGCGCTATTCCTCTTCTCCAATTAATTCCCTCTGCATGTAATTGAGGATGCATCATTGACCGTTCAATGTCTCGGGAACCGCTACCCTCTTCCTCCTTGGCATTCAAGCACCTATGGACCCGTCGACGACGAGGTGCCTATGGTGACTTCGTAAATTTCAAGATGATAGTGTGGTGCATGTGTGCGTTCATAGGGGTGAGTGTATGCACGTGTATATGAGCTCTTGCGTTTGTACTGTGTCCAAAAATAAAACGTAAATGCGTGTCAAAAAGAGACTAGTCAGTATACTCAATATTGTGCACCTCGGAGAGGAAAATGATAGAACTAGTACGTATTTATTTATGGTGCAGATTCACTCATTTTGCTCCATATGTACTTTATCTCGGTGTAGTTTAGTCACTTGTTGAAATCTCTAGAAGGGAAAATACTCCTTTCTGGTTTATAGGGCTATACTAGCAAGTAGTTGTATGTACTAGTACAATAGTGGGCTCACATAGCAATTTTTTCTCATGCAAGAGCCTGGCTATATGCGTGCTCTAATGTTCGCAACTGCAACGTTTGGTTTGCGCTTGGCTCTTCGCCTCTTTGAGAAGAAGAACAATGATGTTAATACTACTGCTTCCAGAGTGTCGAATCCACTGCTGCATGTCCGTCCACCGCGAGCGAGACGGATAGCTTGTTGTAGAAATACTACTAAGAAAAAGCCTGTCCTCGTTTGTGAGCAACCGCGCGAATGGGCGAGGGAGAAGGCGTGTAGTAAAATCAAGCTTCTCCTCGTTGTACGAGTTGACACGACACATCATAGCACTGGCCCCACATGCTTGCCTCTAAACTTGGCTGAAATACCCGCAATGTACAATATATTTGCTATAACCTCTAACATTTACCCACCACAAATTAAAATATATGTGGCCGTATGCATCGTTCTGATGCAGAGGCGGGGAGTCCCCCCTTTTCAAAAAAAAAACAAATTAAAACATATATTCCTGTGTTGACCAGATGAGCGTGCAAACTACAATCACCAGGGTGACAGGTAGGGCCAGAAGACTTTTTTTTATCCGAGACGGCCACATAGCATGGAGCCGACCCCAACGATTTTAAGCTTACAGGCATGGTACATGCTATCCTAGACTACTCTACACATGGAACTGCCACACGAGCGTCCGGGCTGTGCTTGGCTCTTCGCCTCTTCGAGAAGTTGAACAATGATGGAGTACTACTGCCCTGGAGGAGTACTACAGTATGCTTCTGGCCATCTGACACTGATTGAATTGCTGCATGTCCACCGCGTGCTGGAGGGAGAGCGTGTAGCGAAAACTTCTCCTAGTCTTGCCAGCCACCACGCTCATGGGCGAGGGAGGGACGCTCCTGCCTTTGCGTGTATGACAGGTGGGCCCGACAGGTGTATGGCCAACCTGTCATACAGCCAAAGGCAGGTGCAGTTAAGTCCGCGAGGGAGAGGATAATCAAACTTCTCATTGATGTACGAGTTGACGCGACACATCAAAGCACTACACTCGATATATTCCAATAATTTGCATTTACCGATGCATTAATTACAATGCATGCATGCATGCCGTGACTCTTATTTTGATACTTGCATGTGTTGATTTAATGCACCTTGAAGTAGTACTCCCTCCATTCCTAAATTATAAGTCTTTGTAGGGATTCCATTATGAATTACATACGGATGTATATAGATGCATTTTAAGTGTGGATTCATTCATTTTGCTCCGTATGTAGTCCACCTAGTGAAATCTCTATAAAGACTTACATTTAGGAATGGAGGGAGTATAAAATATGTGACGGTAAAGCTTTGTAATACCCCGGCCCAAGTCGAGAGATGGTTGTGCACGAGGAGGGCGAGATCATGCAGACTAAACAGGAACAGGACCCGACGATGGAGCTCTCTAAGGTCTCGATGGACTTCACCGTGCTCCACTGCCCCTTGTGCGTCCGCCCCTTGACGCCTCCAGTGTATGAGGTTCGAATACACCTCGTCCATTCGTCTGATTGAGCAAGGTGCAGGTTTCTTGATTGATGTGCTGTTCGATTGATTTCTGCAGTGCAAGGGAGGGCACCTAGCCTAC
This sequence comes from Triticum dicoccoides, assembly GCF_002162155.2. Taxonomy (NCBI): domain Eukaryota; kingdom Viridiplantae; phylum Streptophyta; class Magnoliopsida; order Poales; family Poaceae; genus Triticum; species Triticum dicoccoides. Next base: position 432,962,874 of record NC_041393.1, on the reverse strand, counting down.
GCGGACTACCGCGTCGAGCGCCCCGGGAACCAGTGGCAGTGCTAAAAGTGCGAGAGCGGCGGTGGCTTCGACGTGCGGAACACGGCGGTGGACTCCGTCCTATCGTCAGTGAGGGTGGAGTGACCGCATGAAGGCTGTGGGCTCTACGTCACTTACCACAAGCTCGCCAATCACCAAAGCGGGTGTCCGCTCGCGCCCTGCAAATGCCCCGTGCCTGTCTGCGGCTACGAAGGCCCACCGCCGGTGCTCTACCACCACATCAGCACCGCGCATCCCATGCCCGTGCACAGGATCCAGTATGGCAAGGTGCTCTAGCTGCAAGTGCCACTGTTCGAGCCATGGCTCTTGCTGTTCGCGGAGGAGGACCGCCGTGCGTTTTTCTTGGTTGGCGGCATGCTCGACATAGGTGCGCCTATCACCATGTCGGTTGTCTGCATTAGAGCGGGGGCGTCCCCACTGCCACACTACTTGGCCAAGCTGTGGGCGAACGACCCGCTGGGGGAGCCCAAAGGCACGACCGACACCGTCGAGGTGGAAATGGAGGTGACAAGCAGCAAGGATCCCGGCAACGTCGACGTGCAGGAGCTGACCTTCTTGACAGTTCCGCCCAAGCTGCTGGCCGGGGCTAAGCTTGTGTCCCTCCACATTCAGATTGGCAAGCTCACGTCCTAAATGTTTCGACAGTGCCGTTTGTTTATCTTAGTAATATGCTAATATAGGGATTACCTTGGTCTACTTTAGCTTAAGAAATGGTGGGTTTTGGTGGTGATGCAGCAATTACTTCGACATCAGATCAGTAATTTCCAATAGTCGAACGGATATTTTGTGTCTGTTGGATATAAAGTTCCTTTGGGTAAGAAGTACTACTTGTCATCAAAATGGATAAAAGGAGATGTATGTAGAGATATTTTAGTTCTAGATACGTCCCTTTTTATCCATTTTGATGACAAGCACTCCCTCTGTTCCACAATACATGCCTTCCATTTGTCAAAATATAGATGTATCTAGACATGTTTTAGTATATAGGTACATCCATGATAGAGCCAATCGGATGGTTGAGAACACTAAAATTCGTAGCTATAGATGCGTGTGTGACTCCCAGATGCAGAGGCCGGGGGTCATCATCCTCCTTTTCGAGAAAAAACAGATGCGTGTGTAAGAGGACGAGTGCGTGCGTGCACCTCTTCTCTTCCTGTATAACATACTCCTAAACTCAGAGTACAAGTTTTTGTGGGTGGCACAATGGTGCATGCGAGAAGTCCCGAGAGATAGGTTTAATGCATCTGAAAAAAGGACTAGCCTAGAGCTCGCCACGCGGCTATTCCTGTCGAACGCCCCATTAACCATAAGATATGTATACGACGGTGCCAGTTATTGCACGTACACAACAATACTCCCTCCTTTCCGGTTTATGGTGAGTGGTGGAATATTTTTTGTAGTTTGCAAAAGCACCTAATTAATGCTCTTGCTTTTCTAAAAAAATTATGTTTATCAATGTATTAATTGCAATGCATGCATGCATAAAGTACATGCATTGGTCAATTTTCTCTTAATACTTGCATGCAATGATTTAATGCACCTTGGAATCTGAACATGTGCTGGGGAACAACCAAATTGAGCCTTATAAAATGGAAAAACTAAAATTTTGAGATAAGCCATATAAAACCGGAAAGGAGGGAGTAGAAAAAGAAGTACTCCATCCGGGAATAGTGCCGCACTTCGAAACTAGAACCGTCAATAAATTTTGAGCTTGCGTCTCGTCAAATTCCAAATTACTCCATGCTATATTGAATTGCAAACCTGTTCACACCGATCACAACCTAAACAGTTTCCCACTTAGGAGCGTATTAGTACCATGCTATATTGAATTCCAAACCTGTTCACACCGACCACAACCTAAACAGTTTCCCACTTAGGAGTGTATTAGTACTCGGTTATAAATACTAGTATGCCAAGATGACTGCACATTCCTCCTCAACTCCTCATCCACAAAAACAAACAAGTCATTAAGCATCCTTCCCTTGCGTCTGCCATGGCCAGCATGAGTTCTGGGTCGAGAGATTGCCACCAGGGAGAGGCGAGCATGGAAGCGGAAGCACGAGAGATGTCCCGCCTCGCTGCGAGAGCAGCCGACACAACCCGCCGCGCGGAAGCAGCAGCACAGAGGTCCTGCCGCGCCGCTGAAGTAGCACGGAGGTCCCGCCGTGCCTTCGATGCAGCAGACTAGTCCGGCCACACCGCGGAAGCAGCAGAGATGTCCCGACGCACCACGAATGCAGCAGAGATGTCCCGCCGCGCCGCGGCGGCTTGGGAAAATTTCTCGCGGGCAGGCGACGACTATTACAGGTGCATGCATGCGATCGTCCATAGCCAGTTGGATCAGATCTCCGGCTTGGCGAGGTTGCAGGACGACATGAAAGCCTTGTTTGAACAGTCTACCAGCGTCATCTGGCAACTAAGGGAGGGCAATGAGAGGCTCCGGGATGAGCGCGACCTGCTGAGGGAGAAGATCGTCCGAAGTGCAGACCAGCAGGAGGAGACCAGTGCCTTGTTGAAGAGGACCGGCGTCATTGTCAAGGAACTTGTGGACGAGAATGACATGCTCCGCAACGAGCGCCAAAGGCTGGTGGAGGAATCCGTGGACGTTCTCAAGCAGTGTCTTGAGGAAACGAAAGAGCTCATCGCCGCTCACCGCGGAGACTAGTTCCCGCGGCCTGCAGCAACGCATCAAGAAAGTAGAGATCAGCGAGCCAGATCCTTGTCTTCCTTCTTCTTTTGCCCTTGTGTATTTCGGGTGTAGCCACATGTGGCTTTTTTAATTATCTTTCTAATTATGTAAGACAATTAATCGTCCTTATCTTTCTGTGGAAGATCAATGTTGAGAGGCTGGAATGAAGAAAACTCTTGCTGTGGCGACCCTGGCGTTGCTGTTCTTCTAGTTGCTGCTGGGCTTCCTCCAGTTTCCTGGTTGCTTTTGATGTAATAATTGGTTTAGGATGTGCATTTTGTCGTCGGTTGTGAAATGTTGGGTTCTAGCACGGATGTTTGGCCTTTGTTGGCCTCTTGGGATGTTGCGATTTCAATCTGGTAGCTTTTAGTCATTCGTGTTAGGCTGGAGTTGTGCTGAACTTCTTGTGAATTGTGGTGGTTTTTAGTAATGAAAATCGGAAGGGGCAAGCCCTTCTTTGATCAAAAAAAAAGAAAATAATCGTCCTTATATATTCATCAGTCTTGCTATAAGTCGCAGTATATGCTATATAGGTCCGTCGGATCTTACATCAAGATCCATGCTTTCAGATTTCCTTTTTTCTCTCTTAAATCTCAGTCGAGTGAGACATAGCCACGCCATTAAACAGAGGCTCGGGTGCCATTAATGGAGACCTTTGGAGAGAGGTGGACGACAGATGTAGGTCAAAGGGCTCTCCTCCCGATAAGCACGCGCAGGGGTCTGATCGCACGCCTCTCGTACTCAAATAGCTACCCTACATGGCGCCTCCTAGCTAATAAAAATAGGGACGCGTGGCGGCACGTAAATGGTACTAGTAAGTAGAGTGCCCACGGTTTCAATAATACTTGTGTTTCCGATTGTAACGTGACATCACTTGTTCCAAAATGACTTTGTTGATTGTTAATGTGTGCGCCTTTGCAAATCAGACTGCAAATTTACCACAGCATGTTGGTGCCATGTCATGGCACCAAGCCAAGTTTCATTATTTTCATGCGTGTTTTGGATTTTACAGGAATTAAAAAACTAAGTTTCTCAATGTTTCCAACCCAGCCACGACGCCCAGAATTTTGAATTTCATTCCCATTTCTTGCATAGAACCTAGAAATTTACCCGAGGACACACATGTGATTTTTCAACCAACTTTGGTGCACTGGAACATGTGCTTGTATTTCAAATTTGAATTATGCACACAAAGGTGACATGTTCCCTCCCAGAACCACAAGCCTTCTTGAGAGAATCTCCGATTTGCAAGAAGCTTATACCAAAATTTGTTCCTATTCGGCCAATTTTTTCTACCACAGCATGGTACTACCATGACATGACACCATGCCAAGTTTCATGATTTTAAAACCAAGTTTCTCAATATTCTCGATCGAGCCACGATGCCCAGATGTTTGAATCTTATTCTCATTTTTTGCATGGGACCTACTCCCTCCTTCCATCTATATAGGGCCTAATGTGTTTTTCAAGATAGCGTTTGACTATTGACAAGATTAATAGCACATGAGATGTATACTATGAAAATTATATTATTGGAAGCTCCTTTGACATACAAATTTGAAGGTATGCATTGTGTAAGTTGCATGTCATATATTATTGCTCTAAGTTTGGTCAAAGTTAGCCTCGAAAAAGGCATTAGGACCTATATAGATGGAAGGAGGGAGTAGAAATTCACCAAAGGACACAAATGTGATTTTTCAACCAATTTTGGTGCACGGCAGCATGTGCTTGTAGTTCAAATTTCAATTATGCACATTAAATGACCAAAAACTCAATTAATGTGTAAATAAGGCCAAACGAAGCCGGAATAATTCCAAAATTTAATAGGGCACTCATGTAGTTCTATGTTGCCTTTGTAAATAAACTCATGGGGGACAACGTATATCGTTTCGCACTCAAAGGTGGCATGTTCCCTCTCAGAACCACAAGCATTCCTGAGAGAAGCTTCGGCTAGCAAGAAATACCAAAATCTGTTCATATTCGGCCATTTTTTTTACCATGACATGACATCCATGCCAAGTTTCATGATTTTCAAACGTGTTTTGGATTTACAAGAATTTTAAAACCAAGTTTCTCAATGTTCTCGGTCGAGCCACGATGCCCAGATGTTTTAATTTTATTCTCATTTCTTGCATGGGACCTAGAAATTCACCCGAGGACACAAATGTGATTTTTCAACCAACTTTGGTGCACGAGAGCATGTGCTTGTAGTTCAAATTTGACTTATGCACATTAAATGACCAGAAACTCAATTAATGTATAAAAAACGACAAACGAACCCGGAATAATTCCAAAATTTAACAGGGCACTAATGTAGTTCTATGT
>NC_041393.1:432951180-432957470 GCF_002162155.2 Triticum dicoccoides | reverse complement strand
TATATTGTTTCACACTCAAAGGTGGCATGTCTCCTCTTAGAACCACGGGCTTCCAAAACGGCCCAATTTTTTACCACAACATGTTAGTGCCATGACATGACACCATGCCAAGTTTCATGATTTCCAGCGGAGTTTTGGATTTACATGAATTTAAAATCTAAGTTTGTCGATGTTCTCGGCAGAGTCATGACGCCGAGATGTTTGAATTTCATTCTCGTTTCTTCCATGGGACCTAGAAATTCAACCAAGGACACACATGTGATTTTTCAACCCACTTTGGTGCACCGTAGCATGTGCATGCAATTCATATTTAGATTATGCACATTAAAGGTCCAAAAACTCAATTAATGTATAAAAAGGCCAAATGAACCCGAAATAATTCCAAAATTTAACAGGGCACTCATATAGTTCTATGTTGCCTCTGTAAATAAAATCAGGGGGGAGGCGGTGTATATCGTTTCACACACAAAGGTGACATGTTCCCTCTCGGAACCACGAGGCTTGTTGAGAGAATCTCTGGTTTTGCAAGAGGATTATACCAAAACTTGTCCCAATTCAGCCAAAAATTATACGTATGAAAACAGGGTTTAGATTATCCCGAACATCTCGCTACCTAGACCAATAATGTACTATGATTTGAATTCAACATAAAATGGATACAAATATTTGAATTGGAGAGCGTATGGTACATGTAGTTCATAGTAAAATATGATTACTGCTATATGCATGTCTTTTTGTTATCAAGATAATATTTAAATTATTGTATAACATGACAACAATCATATTCAAATAAGGAAAATTGATTCAAATTTAGTCCATATGGTAGACGACAATATATATGTTCACATGGTGGAGTAAAATGTTCATATATGACGGAAGATCAAAATGTACGACTACATCAATTATAAACAGCAAGGTCACCTAATGATATATTCGAATTCAACATAAAGTGGATTCAAAAATTGAAATTCGAGATCATAGCATATGTAATCATATAAAAAGGGACATTACTCTTTCTTTGGTGGGACTTGATTTGTTTTTTGTTGTTGTTAAGGGAAGGTGCTGTGCAGGGTAATCTTGTTCTCCCGATTTTTTTTACATTTTTCTTGTAGTTTTTTCAATGGCATCTGTAGCAATATAGTAAAAGGGGACATGACTCTCTTGTGTCTTGTATGAATTGTTTTTTTACACGTTAAGTTTGTTCTGCCGAACAAGGAATCCGCACCTTGTTATCCCGAAATTTTCAAGTTTGAGTATCTTTTGTCTCACCTACTTTGAAACTCCCGCTTCTTCAACCCGCACCGCGCCTTGTTATCCCGAAATTTGGACGCGCGCGAGAACTCCCTCCTCATCCGAAATCGCTCCCGCAGCCCAGACACGCGAAATCCCCCTTCTACCCCTCAGCTGGAAATAAAGCTTCATGTCGTGGTGCCAAAACTGGTGGGGGTATGCTGGTAACTTACCCTACATTTCGGACAAGCGCGTCCCTAAGCTTGGCTCCCCCTCCCCCTTCGCCCCCCCATTCGTACACCGAGGCCGCCAAAACCCGCGTAACCCCAGGCTCCTCCGTCGGCCTCCCGACTGCCGCCCAGCCGGAGACTCTTCCCCGACTACGTCGTCCACCGCAATAGCTCGCCGTCCCTCATCCACCGCACTGGATGAGGATCCGTTGTCGATCTCATCGTCTCACCAGATCAGCTGCCCCGTCCTCCACCTCCAAGGAGCTACCCCGATGTTCGCCTCATCTATCGCGCCACCTCAATCCCCATAGCGCCGTCTTGACCTGCCCCACCAGAACCGTAGCACCCTCACCAATTCCTTCGATGAAGCCGAGGCCAACTCGGCGCCACCAAGGAGGTTCTGCACTCACCGCTGTATTTTATCTTTTATTCGATCTCACGGGGCTGCCGGTGCTCGATATCGAGCAGACATGGCGTCTCCATCGACGGCGCCGTCACCGGCCACATCATCCACGGCATCTCTCCCCCATGTCGTTGCTTCCTCGGCGGCGACTTCTACAACGGCACTAGCTATAGCTGCTCCGGCTCTCGCTCATGCTGCGGCTCTGTTCTTGCTGTCGGTCACGCTGCTGCACTGCTTCTACTTTCGTTCGTGCTGCTGATGTGCTCTTGCTCTCGCTTGCGCTGCTGCTGCTGCTGCACGACCTCCAGCAGCTATAGGAGTTGCTGCTTTAGCACTCGCTCGTGGTGCTACTGCACGAGTTGCTCTCTGCTAGTGTGTTCCCTGCTCGAGCATCTGCTAATTTAGATCACTGCTTCTCTGCTACTAGTTCTCGAACGCCCTAAACATCTATTGCAATGCTTTGTTACTAGTTCAATCAGTTTCGACAGTAAAATTCAGTTTCGACTATGAAGTTCATTTTCTTCAGTTAAGTTCAGAGTGGACAGTACTTACAGCATCTGTCAGACTGGCCGTGGTGCGGCTGAAGCGTTTTACATCTAGCACTTTTTGGTGATGTATTTTACATCATCTATTGTAGATGATATTAGGGTCCCACTTCGGATTAACGTTGTTTGTCTTGTCATGCTTCAGCCTTGTCGCCGTACACCTTAGCGGAGCTGCTCCAACGACGGAACCGTCCATCACAGTGGAGCAGTACCCTCGGTGCTATTTCTAGAGGCCTCGGATCTTCTTCCCCGCCTCCGACAGACACACCAGCATCATCACCATCCTCCACGTCCAACCCAATGATGCTGAGGTCCACAAGGCTATGCCAAAGAAGTTGTACACTCGTCGCATCACTTTGTTTCTCCATTCCTCTATTCTTCCAATTCATGTGATCCAAACACCCAGGTTGACTGAAATCCTATGTTTCCAAATGCTCTGTTTTGCATGTGCATTCCTATCCTATTCCTGTGTTTTTCCTGTCCCAGCGTTTATAGAATCCTCCAGTTCTAAGGAGCCCTTACAGATTTACTTCATTTTCAGATTGGCGTCAAAGAAACTCTGTGTGTTATGTCCTCCTCCTGCAGTGCCGTCGTCCACCCCACCTGAGGTGCACCATCGACAGAAGCGTTCACTGCAGCAGAGATCCCCCCTGCAGACTTTCTTTGGCCGCCTCAGATCATCTTCCCCATTGCCGGCGGCCACGCCAACTGCATTACCATCATCGACTGAGCAGATGAATCTGAGGACTACACAGTTCCGGAAGAGAGGTCGCAGTATTTCGTTGCTTATGTTATACATCGGTTATTATTACTTGCTACTTTATCGTTCAATCTTGAGTTTTGAATTGCCCATGGGTCTCATATCGAGCCAGCAACGAATATTATCTGTCTACTATCTGGTTCATCTGGGGTCTTCTGTGTGGTTCACGTTGGGTTGGCAACAAACAATAGATGATCCATTGTCTATCTTTTTAAACTGAAGCTATAATCTACATGCTATCATTGGTTTTGGATCCATCCACTCGTTTGCTACCATCAGTCTTGATTTTTGCATGCACCCCTTAGGCCTTACAAAATCTAACTATTTTTTTATTATGCATGTCAGATATTGTACACAATCATACTGAACATGTAGAGAAAAAGAGAAGACCATTGCGTGCGAATATAATGTCATGCAAATGCTGCTCCATGGTGGGCAAAGTGCCCCCCCTCTCCTGCATTTCCATATTGTATTCCAGAGGAAGATAACTGTTCAGATGGAGAGTCAGAAGGAGCCGACCACGCCTGTTTACCACCTGAGGTGTTTGCTCTAACCTGGCATGCTGATGTTGGTCATATTATGCATATGGCGCCTTGCATTGCTTACATTATACATCTTATATGTCATCAGCTTAGCTTAGATTTGCTTTGTGTGAATGCCACCTGTTTGGTTTCTATATCATACTCCCACCATTCCTAAATATTTATCTTTTTAGAGATTTCAACAAGTGACTACATACGGAACAAAATGAGTGAATCTACACTCTAAAATATGTCTATATACATCTGTATGTGGTAGTCCATTTGAAATCTCTAAAAAGACAAATATTTAGGAACGGAGGGAGTATATGGGAATTATGCAATGCCATCTTCTTTAGCCAGGCATCATATACGTGAATCATGCAATGCCATCCTGTTTAGCGAGTCATCATATTTGTGAATTGTATCGTGCCATATTTTTTCCATAATGTATTCCATTTGTCAACAATGTTTATACATTCATCTACTCTTCCTGTGCATCAGCCGTTTGAGTCGGTCATGGGAAAATCTGGAGTGAAAACAAGGTCTTCTGAGCAGTCAGTGCTACCTGTCGATGCAGATTTCTTGCTGGTTATAGATAGCTCCTCAGAGGAGGATTCAGAGAGAGATGACCAGTCGTATTCCCCCCCCCCAAGGTGCATGCTCTAACTTGGCTGGGTTATATTGCTCATATCATGTATATGGTGTCTTGCATTGCCATGCCATCTGCTTAGATTAGACATGCTTTGTGTGAATGCCTCCTGTTTGCTTTCTATATCAGATATGTGAATTATGCAATGCCATGTTTTTCAGCCAGTTATCATATATGTGACTTATGCACCGCCATGGAGCCAGGCATCATATATGTTAATTATCTCATGCCATCTTTTTTTTCATTACGTATTCCATTTGTCGACAATCTATGTATATTGAACTACTCTTCATGTGTATCAGCCATTTGAGCCGGTTATGGAAAAATCTGGAGTGAAAACAAGGTCTTCGGAGCAGGCAATGGTACCTGCTGAAGCATATATCTCGATGGTTACAGGGAGCTCCTCGGAGGAGGATTCAGAGACATATGACCACTCCTATATCCCACCTGAGGTGTATGCTCTAAGTTGCAATGTTTATATTTCTCATATGATGAATATGGTGTCTTGCATTTCTTAGTTTAGACATCATATGCACAATATTGAATTCTATCTGCTTAGTTTAGAGATCATACATGCGAGTGCCAGCTGCTTAGTATATGAATCAATTATGTCAATTATATCATGCCATCCTGTATACTTAGACAACATGTATGTGAATTATTTCATCCCAACCTATTTTAGAAAGACATCATATAGTTTTGTCATGTCATCCTGTTTAGGTACTCATCATATGTTGAATTATGCCATTATATCCTGTTAAGTTATCCATCATATATATGAAACTGTGTCATGCTATCCTGTTTAGTTAGGCATCATATATGTGAAATTGTGTCATGTTTTCCTATTTGGTTAGACAACATATATGTGAATTACCACATCTGTCTATCATACAATGTCTGTACGTTCAATTTCTTTTCTGGTTTATCAGCCATTTGAATTGGAGGGGGTGATGGTAGTATCTAAGGGAGCAAAAACCCGTTCTTCACAAAAGACAGTGCTACCCGTCGATGCAGATAGAACCATGGTTGTACTGGCCCACAAACTAGCCCCACCACACATAATCGAGACTCTTCCAGATTGCACACTTACACCGTTGGGTAGAGAAATAGCTACAACCCATCTAACCACATCCCCAGTGGATAGTAACCCACTTATAGATGACAAAGCACCATGTCCACCATAGAGTACCCCCACACGAGCAGTTTGTAAAGCTACTATAGTGCCCAAAGCACGAAGACCACCACAGCTAACCCAAACTCCACGTTTAAAGCAGAAGAGCAACTGTTCTCAGGTCAGATTCGATAGCTATGGTCCATACTCCTTTGCTGTTCCAATTGAAACTCCAATGGCGCAACAGGTATGTTTTAAACCTATTTCTTAAACTGGATTGTTGTTCTAACTTCTTGCTCTATGTTGATTTCAGTTTAAGTTGTATAAACAGTTATGTTCTCATGTGATGCACATTACAAGTGCTGTCAATGCTATGTAGTTTCTCACACTTATATTCTGTCTATGCTGTCGTGTCTTAAAAATATATGAGTTGAACTGTGTCTCTATCTTGATTAGGGAACATAAACTAGAATGATATGGACAATACAGTGACCATAGTACATAGATATATGTTTGTTTCATGCTGTTATCATGTCCACCTTACTACTGAACCGGTTTACCAAAATGAGTTTGGTATACTACAAGCTAAACCTGTGATGTGTCTGCTTGTTTCTCTTGTAGTATGCAAACAGAATATTGGAGAAGAGCACGCCACTATGCAATGGTAGAGAAAGTAATGCAGATAAGGTTCAAGATAGTGAGACAACCCTGTTGGTCTCCAAGAAAGGTGATAAAAACTATCTTGTAGACAGTGAGAAAACCCCACAGTCATGCATTGATGTAGTGTTCGAGTTACTGGCCAGTTCCGCTGGCACAGGCTCTTCGAACTCTGTCGGTGTAC
>NC_041393.1:432915370-432950760 GCF_002162155.2 Triticum dicoccoides | reverse complement strand
TCGAGCCAAGAGACAAGACCCCGGCAAGAGGAGCTTGCCGGGAGGCCAACCAAGGCATCTCAAGGAACTTGCCGCGACGCGCCACGCGTCCCGGCAAGGCCCGGTGAGCGACAAGATTCTGGGCGCGACAAGGCAACGACCGCGGCAAGGCGCTTGCCGCGGCAAGAAACCACCCTGTACCTACGCTCCAGCACAATCCACCAACGTGTCGCCCTGGGGCCTTCCCAGGCGCGCGTGGCGAGAGGCTGTGCAGCCAGCGGTGTGCGGTGGCATGCGACGCTGACAAGATTGCCATCGTGGCGAGCGGTGGTGTCCCTAATGGTCCTTTTCTGCACTATTTGGGCGACACAGATGGGCATTTAATGCCCTTGTCCCCTACCTGGCGCGCCAAAGATGTCGGGGAAGCTAATCCACGAACACCTATGGGACCGGCGGACCGAGCCCCTTTCGGTTCGGCGGGGGGCGGAGGTCGCATGAAGAGCGGATCGAGGCGAAGCACACAAGCAGTTTACCCAGCTTCGGAGCTCTCCGGAGAGATAATACTCCTACTGCTACTTGTCTGATTGTATTATGTTCTTGCTCGAGAGAGCTAAGTGTGTTTCTAGCTTCCGAATCAATCGAACCTTTGAGCCCCCCTCTACGTTGCACGTGGGCCTCCTTTTATACGCTAAAGGGGTCACCGACAGGTGGCAACGTAGACAAGAGAAGATAATCGTGTGGACCAAGCGTCGCTCGAGGAAATTTTGCCTTGTCGGGAAGCAAACGACAGAAAAGCTAAGTTGCCAAAGTTTGAGCAATCAGTTTTTAAATTTTGAAGTTATTCTCCTCAAACGACCGTACTTTGTATGGAAAACCTGTGCGCGGAGGAACCAACTCGTAGCTAGTTGCGCCCTTACTTTGTTTCGAGTCCGCTCAACAATTTAAGTGAGCTGTGACTAGTTGCGACAAGGTTTCTTGTTGGAAGCGGCACCGCCAGCAGGCTGCTGATGTTCCGCACTCAGCGCTCGCGGCTAAGGTGCCTGCACCGGCAAGTTCCCTAAAGGCGTAGGGAAAAAACATACAAAGGAAGGGATCAAGTAAAGGAAATACCATAGCAATCTCTACCCAAAATAGAGTTATATTACAAGATAGCTTGTCGCAGCTCTAATCGATGTTCTGGTAACATGACCAACAACGACAAAGAGAAAGAGAAAACGGGCGGCCTAGTCTACGCGATCGCCCTCAACCCTCTTGATCCCGCTCACCTTGTCCACAATGGGCGCGACAAGGGCCTTGAGCGCTTCCACGTCAGCATCCGGCGGCAAGGATTTGAGGACGTTGGTGAAGTTGAGGCCTGGGTTGCGGAAGGCCACCTTCATCAGCACCTTCTGGAGAGCCCCCGCGCAGATCCTGCGCGACTCGTCGGCCAGCTGCTTTGGAATCATTTCCCGGAGTCGCTGGAGAGCCGTCGCCACGCCCTTGTAGAACAGGCTGAGCTTGGCGCTGGGTTGGAGATGCTCGTCAGAAGGATACCCAAAATCCTCCATCCCCAGCTGCGCCAACTCCCCGTCGATGGCTGCGGCAGCATCCACAAGACCCTCAGTCCAATGCTCCACAGTCTCCCTGAAAGCGTCGTGGGCGGCAGCAGCATTCGCCAGCAGCGCCTCGTCGGCCTTGATCTTCTCCGACAAGGACACCTCCCGCTCCTTGGCGCCGTCCAGCGTTTGAGTCAGTGTGGCCAGCTTCAGCTCGAGATCTGTGTTAGAATCCTTGGCGGCGCTGAGCTCCTTGCTCCTCTCAGCGAGAAGACCCTGCAGCTCACCATGAGCGGCAGCATCCTTCTCACGCTCACGCTTGAGCACGGCAAGCTCCTCGCCGCTCGCCCTGAGATCTACTTCCAGCTGCGCCACCTTTGTCTCCAGCTCCTTCTTGGCGGCCTCGGCAGCTACGGCAACATCCTTTGCCTCCTTGAGAGCCCCGCCAATGGCTTGCTCCCGCGCGACAAGCTCCTCCTCGTGGCTGTCAAGGTTCACCTTGCGCTGCGCCAACTCTCCTTCTTGCGCAAACAGATTCTCGGCGACAAGCCGTTGCTTCTCTTCAACTTCAGCCTTCTCGAGGAGGAAGGCCATCCGCTCCTCGAGAAGTTGCTCCCGCTCCTCCGCCAGAGACCGGAGAGCCTCCTGCCTGAGACCCCGGAGCTCCTCTGAGCACTTCTCGATATCCACCCCCGCCTTCGCGACAAGTGCTTCTCGGGAAGCCAGCTTAGCTTGTCGGGCGCGGTAAAGGGACAGCAGCTTCCACAGCAGCCGCTCCTCCTCAGGCTCGTCGCTGCTGCTGCTTGGCGCGTCGACAAGCGCCAGCCCAGCGGAGGCGAGCACCTCTTCGTCAAAGGTTTCTCCTTCGACCGGCACCCTGGAGCTCGACGCCCAGGGGAGCTTGATGAAGACGCCATCGCCGGCCTTCAAGTAGGCGATGGGCTGGGGCTCTTCGGAGCCTGGCGCTGCAGCAGCGGCGGAGGGATCGGCGGTCGGTGCAGCGCCTGGCGCTCCTGCGGCCTCGGGGCCGTCAGTATGACTGCCGGATTCCTTGCCAGCTTCTGCGGCGGCAGCCTTGGCGGCCTCTTCGCCGGCGGGTTCATCAGTGCCGGCCTCTTCTTCGGTGGCAGCGGCATCGTCGTTGTTGCCGCGCGCGTCCTCCTCGCCAGTGGCCTCGGTCTCCATTGGATCTGCGGCAGGTGGATCTGACGACCGAAGAAGGGAGAAAGTTCAATCAAATATTCAAAAAGAAAATAGGAAGAAGAAGAATCCAAGGGGAGTTTTCAGGCAAAAGGGTTACCTGTGCGAGGATCTGCAGTCGTGGTCTCCACCACCGGAGGATCACTGGCACTCTCACTTGCCGGAGAACTCTCCCTTGCCGGAGAACGCTCCCTTGCCGGGGAGTCCTCCCTCGGCAGTGTAGTCGAAGCAGATGGCACTTCGGGGGCGGCCTCTGGGCCCTCCTGGTGAGGCTGCTCTGCTCCTACACAAACCAATAGACAGATATCAGCGAAAGAAGAACACCCATGTGCGCTTGACAACATGAAGTAAATTATACACTTACGCTGGGGGCTGCGCTGGGGGCTACTTTGGTGAGTAGTTGCCGGGTCCGGCAAGGTGGTCTCAGGCGTGTCCCCCATTGCCGCGGTGGGATCATCCTCGATGACAATCACCGGGACCTTGGCTCTCTTTGCCGCTCTCTGGGCCAGAGTCCTGAAAAGAAACGGATCCGGAGTGAAGCAAATCAGATACAAGACGCACATCAAGAATTGAAGAATTACAAGTACAACAAATAAACTTACTCCTCTTCTTCTTCGTCGGAGCTGAGCGCGGAGAGATCAAAGTCCGGCTCGCCTCCAGTGCGACGAGGCAGAGGAGAAGGCTCCCTTGTCCGCTTGGCAGGGGCAGTGGCGGTGGATCAGGAAGGCCCCGCTCCAGTTGCCGCAGCGGCGTGAGGAGCTCCCGCGGCAACAACAGTGCTGCGACGGCTGTTGGCTCGTCTGCCACCCCGCCATGTCCCGGGCCCTGCGGAGACACCTTCTTGGTGGAGCTGGGGGCTCCGCTTGCGGCGAGCTGGCTGAAGGTGGAGAGGAGGAGGAGCCGATCTGCAACAGGTCGCCCGCGCCCTCGGCGGGCTCGCTCGACTCTGATTCAGGACCGACAAGTTCTTCCTCGCTGACAAGATCTTCTCGCTCGGCAAGGCTTGCCGCCTCTGCTGCCTCCGCCTCCTCCAAGGTGAATCCAAATGCGCCTGCGGCAGCTGCTGCCGCCGCCTCCTCCAGCCTAGTGGCGATGCGCTGCATCTCCGCGTCAGTGGTGTCGCAGGTGAGGCTCTTCTGCTCGTCGGAGCGGACCGGCACTTTGACCAAGCTGTCGAAGAACGCCTGCACGACGTCGTCTGCGGGCTCTTGCCAAGTTGGGACGATCCCATGCGAGTCGCACAGCGGCATCATTGCACGAATGCGGTCAAGCGAAGAATTGTTGCACAACGAAACGACATTCCGCGGCAACATAAATGGGTGTTGGGGATCGCGCTTGAACAGCTCCAGGAGCATCGCGTCGAGCTCCAAGACGGTGAAATTGAAGTTGAGGCCTGGGCGCAGCCTCATGATATCCGCCGAGTTCTGGAACTCCCAGGCGGGCCTCCCCCTCTCCTGCAGGGGGGCGATGCGACGACGGAGGAAATCTGCGCCAACAGCGCCTACGGTGAGCCCGGCAAGCCTAAGGCGCAAGATTCGGGTGACGGCAATCTTCAGCCTGTCATCCTCCGGGGCCACGTTGCTCCAATTGTTGCCGCGTACTATTGGGGTTTGGCGTCGGGCAGTGAATAGCTGCGGGTTCTCCTCGACGATCCAGCACCAATCTGCTCTCCACTCCTCCCACTTGCTGCGGAGCTCTCCCTCCAGATAGGCTTCCTTCTTGCCGACCCTCGAGATCCAGGCGATTCCGCCGGCAAGGGGCTCCCCTCTCTCGACTCGGGGGATAAAGAAGTGGCGGAAGAGGGCAATGTTTGGGTGGACTCCGACAAAGTTTTCGCACAGATGTGCGAAAACAGCCATGGTCAGAACGGCGTTGGGGGTGAAATCAAGGAGGCGGAACCCGTAGGTGTTCATGATGTCGCAAAAGAATTCAGAGAAGGGTGGGCAGAGCCCGCAGTAGAAGAACAGCGCGAAGAATGGGTACCCGTTCGGAGCCAGCCTCAAAGCGGCGGTAGAGAGTACCCTCGTGCGCGGATGCGCGCGCGTCTCCGTCGACCAGAAGAGGTAGTAGTACTCCCTCAGCTCCTTCGCGTCGAGCTGAGGGGGGAAGATGGCCCGCTCCTTTCGCAGCGCCGCGAGCCGCTACGCCTTGGCTGACTTCACGCCCTTCCCCTTGTCGGCTTTCGGAGCCATGGTGGAGGTGGCGGGGAAGATCGGCGGCGTCGGTGGTGCTAGTGGCGATGGGGAGCGGAGCGCTGCTCTCTTTCGACATTGGGTAGAAGGGGGGAGCAGCGGATATTTCTGAAGATTGGAGTAGTAACCGGCGAGGAGGATGAACTGCCCCTATTCCCTACTTATAAAGAGGGAGGGGGCGGACGTTTCGCCCTTCCGAATAAAGAAACCACCCATGATCTCCCCCACGACGCCGCATTCGACGCGTGCCGTTGGGGAGGGCGCGGTGGATACGGAGTAAGATTCGGCGTAACCCAGGCCGCATGTGCCCGTGCCATGTTTTGGGCCTGGCCCAACAGCGCTCGGCACCGTGTGTGGCCCATGCCCGGGGGCTCCTGTCGGTGTACTAGAGTAGGGGTACCCTACTATCCCGAACTTGTGCACGGGCAGTTGCAGCCTCCCCCCCGCGGCAAGGCTTGCTGGGCGACCGCCAAGATCCTTCGTGGCTCCTTTGGAGCCATTCAAGAACAAAGTATTCGAGCCAAGAGACAAGACCCCGGCAAGAGGAGCTTGCCGGGAAGGCCAACCAAGGCATCTCAAGGAACTTGCCGCGACGCGCCACGCGTCCCGGCAAGGCCCGGTGAGCGACAAGCTTCTGGGCGCGACAAGGCAACGACCGCGGCAAGGCGCTTGCCGCGGCTAGAAACCACCCTGTACCTACGCTCCAGCAAAATCCACCAACGTGTCGCCCTGGGGCCTTCCCAGGCGCGTGGCGAGAGGCTGTGCAGCCAGCGGTGTGCGATGGCATGCGACACTGACAAGATCGCCATTGTGGCGAGCGGTGGTGTCCCTAACGGTCCTTTTCTGCACTATTCGGGCGACACAGACGGGCATTTAATGCCCTTGTCCCCTGCCGTCAGGGTTATGTAGAATACACTGTGCAGGTAGCTGTACCAACCGCAACTCTTTTTACGTTGTTACCCTTGTCTACGTTGCCACCTGTCGGTGACCCCTTTAGCGTATAAAAGGAGGCCCACGTGCAACGTAGAGGGGGGCTCGAAGGTTCGATTGATTCGGAAGCCAGAAACACACTTAGCTCTCTCGAGCAAGAACATAATACAATCAGACAAGCAGCAGTAGGAGTATTATCACTCCGGAGAGCTCCGAAGCTGGGTAAACTGCTCGTGTGCTTCGCCTCGATCCGCTCTTCGTGCGACCTCCGCCCCCCGCCGAACCGAAAGGGGCTCGGTCCGCCGGTCCCATAGGTGTTCGTGGATCAGCTTCCCCGACAAACTCGCTGCCTGAATCACTTCATCTTCTTCAATCTCAGCTACAAGCTGAAAGGCATTAGTTAGCTGTGCTGCAGCAAGAAGCCGAAGGACTGAGGAAGTCCCTGCAGAATTCAGATGCGTACTTTCTTGTGCAACAGCAAGCGCTGGAGGATTTAAGCGCCAAACAAGAGAAAGTTAATAAGCTTGCTAAGCGTCTTTCCACCATTATGGGTACCCAGGATATTGTTTCTTGAACTCCTCTGAAGTGGTTTCAGTTCTGGACTTGTTTTGCTGCGGCGTTTATATGCTGCTGTGTTCCCTACTGGTGGCGAACTTTGATGCCCAGTGGATGTAATATGTGTAATAGCCGTGATAGCCTAGCATAAGTTGCTTGCTTATCTATTTCCTTGTTGTCTTGTTTATTTGTTTTCTTGTAGTCAGTGCAGTTCTTTTTCCGCAGTTTGCTAGTGGCTGCAATAACCTATTTTTTAAAACTAGGCCATAATAACCATGGGCTAATATTTACTGTAGTGACACTGGGCCTCCTATGGGCCGTAGAAACAGTGGGCCTTCTACAGGCCGTAGAAACAGTAGGCCTTCTATGGGCCGCAGAAACATTGGGCCTTCTACGGGCCGTAGAAACAATGGGCCTTCTACGGGTCGTATCATCAATGGGCCTTATACGGGCCGTATGATCGATTGGCCAAGCATGGGCCAATAACAGGCCGCATTATGGCCGTAAACGGGCTAGAGTTGGAATCGTTCGTTCATGGGCCGACCATAATGGGCCATCGTTAATAGGCCGTATTTGATGACGCTATGAAAACGGCCCGACGTATTAATGGACCACAAATGGGCCAACTATAACCACGGGCTGAATTTGGCCCACAAGCAGAAAATGACAGTAACGAGCCGTAAGTAAATGAATGCTGGAAATGAGCCCAAGAATAAATGGGCTCTGAGAAGGCCGAAAGATAACACGGGCTGGAAACGGCCCAACTGAATAACAGGCCCTTAATGGGTATAAAGTGATACACTATTCATTACAGGCCAGTTTCACCACGGGCCGTTAATGGGTGTAAAGTGATACATTGTTCATTGCGGGCCAGTTTCACCACGGGCCGTTAATAGGCCAAGAGTTACATAGGGCCTCATATGGGCTGAAAGACGTCATGAAGTGAAAACGGGCTGGAATCATATGGATGGCCCAAATGACGCTACTGGTCCTAATTTGGATAGGGCGTAACGGGCCTTGGGTTAGCGGGCTGTAAATGGGCTATATGCGAACAGGCCGTTAACACGCTTTCCATGGGCCGGCCTGCCATGTTTTGACCAAGTCAAACGGGCCGACCTTTTCACAGGAATGGGCCTCTGTTGGGCCGTACCACGTGTCGATGTATCATAGGTGCCTTCTGTCCAATGAGTGGATGACATCTGTCCCAACGATGAGCCAACACGTGTTTCCTCCAGCCAATGATGATTTTACACGTGGAGAATCCCCATTGGTCGGGGCTGTTAACGGGTTATCGGATCCAAAACCCAACCCGATAGCTTAACGGCGTTCCATTACGGTGGACGCCACGTGTCGGTCACCCTTGACGAAAGCACTTCTGTGACGCGCGATTTATCGTCATGGAAGTGGACACTTCTGTGATGATAATTTTGGTAATGTCATGGAACACTTCTACGACAGCACAGGTATGACTATCTTGATTCTGTCATAAAATCGTCATGGATGTACATGCATGACAAAAAACGCGACCTACTGTGACAAACACGTATCATCACGGAAGTGTATTTTTTTTGTAGTGGTTGTACAAAGTCGGTTACAGAGAAAGGAATCTACATATCCAAATCGCCAAGCTTGCCTTCCACGCAAAGGAGAGTCCCATCTGGACACGGGACGAAGTCTTCTATCTTGTATCTTCATAGCCCAACAGTCCGGCTATCCGAGGACCCCTTAGTCCAGGACTCCCTCACTTGTCACTCTGTATTCTCCTCATATCAACATCTCACCCTGAACTTGAAAACTCCAATCACACAAAACTTAACGGAACTTTCATGAGATGGGTTAGTATGATAAAGAGCAAACCATTTCGCTTTGGTACTGTCAAAGACAAGATTCATAATTGTTTCCACACAATGCCTACTATATCATATCATTTGCATAATTTATCTTGAACAATATAAGCCATAGAAACTAGAAAACAAGCAAACTATGCATTGAAAACAGAATCTGTCAAAAACAGAGCAGTCTGTAATGATCTGCAGAATAACCATACTTATGCTACTCAAAAAATTCTGAAAAATTAGGACAACGTAGAGAATTTGCATATCAATCAGATGTAAAAATTTCAGAATTTTATCACGTTGCAGTGAATTTAAACAATTTTGTTTCTGGAAGCAAAAGTTTCTATTTTTGCACAGATTCAAGTCAACTATCATCCACACTATCCCAAAGGCTTTACTTGGCACTTTATTGAAACAAAAGCTATAAAACATGGTTACTATAGTAGCTTAATCATGTGAACACACAAAACAGTAGGGTAAATGTTGGGTTGTCTCCCAACAAGCGTTTTTCTTTAGTGCCTTTTAGCTAGGCATGATGATTTCAATGATGCTCAAGTAAAAGATAAGTATTGAAACACAAAGAGAGCATCATGAAGCATATGACTAGCACATTTAATTCTAACCCACTTCCTATGCATAGGGATTTTGTGAGCAAACAACTTATGGGAACAAGAATCAACTAGCATAGGAAGGCAAAACAAGCATAACTTCAAGATTTTCAACACATAGAGAGGAAACTTGATATTATTACAATATGTAAAAGCATATGTTCCTCTCTCATAATAATTTTCAGTAGCATCATGAATGAATTCAACAATATAACCATCACATAAAGCATTCTTTTCATGACACAAAAGCATAGAAAACTTATTACTCTCCACATAAGCAAATTTCTTCTCATCAATAGTAGTGGGAGCAAACTCAACAAAATAACTATCGTGAGAGTGAAAATTAAAAACATGATAACAAGTTTCAAGGTTATCATTATTCTTTATAACATACATGTCATCACATAATCATCATAGATAGCAACTTTGGTATCATAGTCAATTGAAGCCTCTTCCAAAATAGTGGATTCATCATTAAATAAAGTCATTACCTCTCCAAATCCACTTTCATCATTATAATCATAATAAATAGGAGGCATGCAATCATTATAACAAACTTGCACATCAAATCTTGGGGGACTAAAAACATCATATTCATCAAACATAGCATCCCCAATCTTATGGCTTTGCATATCATTAGCATCATGGATATTCAAAGAATTCATACTAACAACATTGCAATCATGATCATCATTTATACCAAACATTCTCTTGAATTCTTCTTCTATCAATTGAGCACAATTTTCCTTTCCCATCATTTTCACAAAAGACATTATAAAGATGAACAATATGGTGCAACCTCAATTCCTTTTTTGTAGTTTTCTTTTAAAAACCAAACTTGTGATAAAACAAGAAACTAAAATATTCAACTACAAGACCTAAAGATATACCTTCATGCACTCAACTCCCCGGCAACGGCGCTAGAAAAGAGCTTGATGTCTACTATGTAACTTTATTCTCGTAGACACGTGTTGGGCCTCCAAGCGTAGAGTTTTGTAGGACAGTAGCAAACTTCCCTCAAGTGGATGACCTAAGGTTTATCAATCCGTGGGAGGCGTAGGATGAAGACGGTCTTTCTCAAACAACCCTACAACCAAATAATAAAAAGTCTCTTGTGACCCCAACACACCAAATACAATTGTAATTTGTATAGGTGCACTATTTCAGCGAAGAGATGGTGATACAAGTGTAATATGGATAGTAGATATTGATTTTTGTAATAAGAGCAATAAAAAACAGCAAGGTAGCAATTGATAAAATGGAGCACAAACGGTATTACAATGCTTGAAAATGAGGCCTAGGGTTCGTACTTTCACTAGTGCAACCTCTCAACAATGCTAATATAATTGGATCATATAACCATCCCTCAAAGTCCGATGAAGAATCACTCCAAAGTTCCTATCTAGCGGAGAATGTAAGAAGAAATTGTATAGGGTACGAAACCACCTCGAAGCTATTCTTTCCGATCGATCTATCCAAGAGTTCATACTAAAATAACACCAAATAATTTCAGATTCATAATACTCAATCCAACACAAAGAACCTCAAAGAGTGCCCCAAGATTTCTATCGGAGAAACAAAGACAAGAACGTGCATCAACCCCTATGCATGGATTACCCCAATGTCACCACAGGAATCCGCGAGTTGAGTGCCAAAACATATATCAAGCGAATCAATACGATACCCCAATGTCACCACAAGTATTCATATGCAAGACATATATCAAGTGCTCTCAAATCCATAAAATTATTCAACCCGAATAAAATGAAATCTCAAAGGGAAAACTCAATTCATCACAAGATAGAGAGGGGAAAACACCATATGATCCGACTATATTAACAAATCCCGTGATACATCAACACCGTGACATCTCAAGAACACGAGAGAGAGAGAGACAGAGAGATTATGTGAAAGCCTGGTTTTTGCCCTCTTTTCTTTACTTGATTTTCAGTTGAGTTGGTTTTGAATTTGGAGTTTTGAATCATTTCATTTGGACTTAACCACTTGGGTATCCCTTGATTTTCACCCAAGTGTTCCCTCTCCTCCTCAAAACCATCATTCCACCACAGCCTCCACCGCCAAATCCGCCCTCCACCGAGCAAATTATGCGTATGTTTGAGGAACGACGAAACAATGATCTGATAGAAATATTCAGAAGTATTCAAGCAATGGTTGGACAGAATGGAAATCAGCCCGTCCCTCACTCCAAGTTATCCGATTTTCAAAGGACTAAGCCTCCCAGTTTCAGTCAGGCCATTGATCCCTTGGATGCATATGATTGGTTGAGAACTATGGAAAAGAAACTTGAGGTTGCTCGAACTGATGAAGAGGATAAAGTTCCCTTTGTAACACATTATCTGGAAGGCACTGCTGCTATATGGTGGGAAAATGAAAAATCCATAGGGGCTGAGAATGAAGCAATTACATGGTCAAGATTCAAGGAGCAATTCCGGAAATATCACATCCCTGCGGGAATTATGAAGACTAAGCAGCATGAATTTCTCGTGCTCCTCCAAGGAAGTCAGTCAGTGGGAGAATATTTACAGAAATTCAATCACCTATCACGTTACTCTCAATATGACGTGGCCACTGAAGAAAGGAAGATAGACCGATTTCTTGGTGGACTAAACCCGCAACTTCATTGTGCTCTAAGTTTGTTCGATTTTCCAGATTTCGAAACCCTGGTGAACAAGGCTTTTATTGCTGAAAGGGAACATAAGCTTGTGTCAGATATTAAGTCTGCCCATAATGATCACAAGCGCAAGTTTGAGCCCAAGAAGGAAATGCAACCAGTGCAGAAGGTTCGTACCTGGCATCCAACTCCGGTGGCATACCAGCCTAGTTGGCAACAAAATGTTAACAAGACCACCACCCAAGTCAAGAATGACGTGCTCAACCCAGTTATAGAGAATCGCCTGTGCAACAATTCCTGTTACAGTTGCGGACAAACCGGACATTATGCCAAACAGTGTCCCAAGAACAACCGGACCAATGCTACGTTCAAGCCTCAAATCCATTATTTGGAAGCCGTTCCAAGTCAGCACGACGTCACGGGATACGTTCATCACATTTCAGCCGACGAAGCCCAAGAAAATCTCAAAGTCGTCATTGGTATGTTCCCTGTTAATAACATACCTGCAGTAATTTTATTTGACTCTGGGCTTCCCACTCTTTTATTTCTCTGAGTTTTGTTGCCCAAAACAAATTTCCTTGCTTGCTTTTGGGCAAGAACATGCTGGTACAAACCCCGGGATCTCTTATTCAAAGCAATCTTGTCTGCCACAATCTGGAAGTCAGTATCAACGGAATCCGTTTTCCAACGTCTATGATACTTATTGAGTCTGATAAATTGGATGTTATCTTGGGTACGAATTGGCTGACTCAGTACCAAGTATGCATAAATTGTGCGACCCGAGAAGTCAACTTGACCGGACAAGATGGACAAGCTACAAAGTTTATTGCTCGTAGGAGCATACCCTCCAAGGAAATGGTTTTTATAGCAGTGGCAGAAATGGAACTAATTCCGGTGGTCAGTGAGTTTCCTGATGTATTCCCAGAAGAACTGCCAGGCATGCTACCTGATCGAGAGCTTGAGTTTGCAACAGAACTTGTGCCCGGAACCACACCAATACACAAGAAATATTATCGAATGCCGTCATCCGAATTAGTGGAGCTAAAGAAATAGCTTGATGAAATGCTCCAAAAAGGATATATCCGCCCCAGTTCCTCGCCATGGGGATCACCTGCTATTTTTGTGAACAATAAAGATGGCATCCTTCGTATGTGTGTGGACTACCGGCAGTTGAATGATGTCACGATCAAAAACAAATACCCTCTGCCAAGAATTGATGATTTGTTTGATCAGCTCAGTGGAGCCAAGGTATTCTCAAAGATTGATTTGCGGACTGGATATTACCAGCTCAAAATTAAAAAGGAGGATATTCCCAAGACCGTGTTCACCACTCGCTATGGTTTCTATGAATATACCGTCATGTCCTTCAGCCTCACCAACGCCCCCACCTTCTTCATGCATATGATGAATAAAGTATTCATGGATTTCCTTGATAAGTTCGTGGTTGTCTTCATCGATGATATACTTATTTACTCAAGAAATGAAGAAGAGCATAAGGGACACCACCGCGCAGTGTTACAACGACTCCGTGAGCACCAGCTATACGCCAAATTCAGTAAATGCGAGTTTTGGCTCAAACAAGTTGGATTCCTTAGGCATGTGCTATCCACTGAAGGTATAGCCATGGACCCAAGCAAAGTAAAAGATGTGCTCGACTGGTTGGCACCCGCCACCGTATCTCAGATCCGTAGTTTTCTTGGATTAGCCGGATACTACCATCGTTTCATCGAAGGGTTTTCCAAGATTGCTAAGCCCATGACGGAGCTGCTAAAAAGGGATAAGAAGTTTGAATGGACTTCAAATTGTGAGAAAAGTTTCACCGGGTTGAAGAAACGCTTGACAACTACGCCAGTATTAACACTTCCAGATATCTACGGCAGCTTTGACATATACTGTGACGCTTCCCGGCAAGGACTAGGATGCGTACTTATGAAAGATGGTAAGGTAGTAGCTTATGCCTCATAGCAGCTATGACCCCATGAAGGAAATTACCCCACTCATGATTTGGAATTGGCTGCGGTAGTTCATGCTTTAAAATTTTGGAGACACTACCTCATCGGAAAAAGGTCCCAAATTTTTATCGATCACAAAAGTCTCAAATACATATTTACTCAGCCGGATTTAAATCTCCATCAGCGAAGATGGCTGGAGTTGGTCAAGGATTATGATCTTGGAATAAATTACCATCCGGGTAAGGCCAACATGGTTGCCGATGCGCTTAGTCGAAAGTCCATCAGTTTAAACGTCATGTTGGAATCTTTGCCTTCCGAACTTAAAGAAGAGATTGCTCAGCTCAAACTGGTCATCGTTGAGGCTGGCCTTGCCAATATCCTGACGGTTACCCCTACCCTCGAGGAAGAAATCCGTAAGGCCCAGTCAGGTGATGCCGATTTGCAGAAACGCATCAAGTCATCCGATTTCTTGAAGGATCGGTGTGGTACCCTCCGATTCAGGGGACTTTGCGTGCCTAATCAAGCTGACCTGAAGTAGAAAATTTTGTGAGAAGCCCATGAATCCTCGTATTCAATCCACCCTGGAGGTACGAAAATGTATGAAGACCTGCGACAAATATTCTGGTGAGATGGAATGAAGAAAGACATTGCGTATTTCATGGCCTATTGCGACATATGCAACAAAGTTAAGGCAGAACATCAGAAACCAGCCGGACTTCTGTCACATCCCTAGTTCTGGCCTGACCTATGCTTGCTTCCATCTGTGCATCATGTTTAAATTTTTGAAACTTGAACTGAGGAATTTAGAAGCCTCAAAACCCTAAATAAAAGAAGGGCAAAAACCCTAAAATCTCATTCATTGTTCCAAAATGCTCTTCTTAAATGTTTGATAATTTTGGCAAAGGGTTCTGGTCCCAACCAAAATATTGAACATTTTTAAGGACTTAATCTTGGGACTTTGAATTTAAATCATTAGCTATTTGAATTTGAATTATATTCATATAACTAGAATATAATTTCAAATACCCCTGAAATATTTTATGAGCTTTTGGAAAAGTCCATCTAGCAAAATAAAAATATTCAGAGGAGCTTTTGGCATTGTTTGAATTATTTTAAATTCAAAACAGTGGAAAAATAAATTTAAAAATAAAACAAACAGAACAATAAAACAGAGCAGAGAAAACTACCTGGCGCTCACCTGGCAGCCCAGCCGGCCCAGCTCCTATACGGCCCAGCCCATCTGGGCCTCCCCTGTTGTCTTCCTCCCTGCCAGGAGGACAGCACGCGCCCGGCGAGCGCGACCACGCGCCCCGGCCACCTCCTCCCTGCCTGGCTGCCTCCTCCTCCCCCTGGACGTCTCCCGCAATGCCACGGAGACGCCCTCGACCCCCTCGACCGCTATCCCTTCTCTCTGCTCGCTCTAGCTCTCTCCCTCTCTCGATTTGGAGCACCACCGAGAGCCACCGGAGGGCGCCGCCGTCGCATCCATAGCCACCGGCCACCCCTCGCCCTTCCGCTGAGCTCAGGAGCTCCGCCTCGACCCCCTCTTCCTCCCCACCGATCCACGGCCCTCCGGAAGCCTTGCAATCTCGCCGCCATCGTCGTCTTCATCGTCGGCCGCCGCGGATCTCCATTGTCGACCCGTCGCCGTCCGAGCTTCCCCGAACACGCCGAGGCCACCACTGCACTCCACGTGAGCTCCTGGTCATCCTCCCCCTCCCTGTTTTCTCTCTAGCATGCCGTAGCCGCCGCGCCTCTCTCCCCCGACAGCACGCCGCCGCACGAGCTCATCGCCGACGAGGCTCCGGTGGCCATTTGGTCCCGTGCGTGCCTCCGTTGGGTTCGTGAGCTCTCATAGAACGCGTAGGTGCTAACCGTAGATCCTCCCATGCACCGTGTCGTCGTTTTCATCGGCGCCCGAACTCCGGCCGCTGCCACAACCTCGCTTCCGGCGAACTCCGTCCACCCCGCACCTCCTGGTGCCCTTGGCGCATCGATCCGTCGTCCCTGGCGCAACTCCGGCGAGCCACCGCCGCTCTAGGTCGTCGCCGTCGTCCAACCGCCGGCGAATCCGACGTGGCCGTCGTTAGCGGCTAACCCCCCCCCCACACTAACCAACCCCCTAGGCCACTGACTCATGGGCCCCACACCCCTAATTAATCACAGCTTAACTCCTGTTTAGTTTAAATTAATCATAGTGGCCCCACGCTTCGGCGTTGACCTCGCTGACGTGGCCTTTGACCGGTCCCAGATGTCTGTGACTCCAGCCAGCGCTGTGTCACTGACCAGTGGACCCCACTGGTCAGTTTGACCCGGACCAGCCCCTGTTGACTCTGCTGAGGTCAGCATGACGCCATGCTGACGCAATATTCCTTTTCTGGAATTTAGTTTATTTTATAAATAATCAGGAAAATTCCAGAAATAGCTAAAACTTCAATAAATCATAGAAAATTAACCGTAACTCCAAATGAAATAATTTATATATGAAAAATTATCAGACAAATTCAAGGAATCCATCTGTACCATTTTCATGCATGTTTGAACAATGTTTGTCCTCTGTTTTGGACAAAACAAATAAAGGGCATTTAAATAATCATATATGGAGTTGGAATTTGAATCATGTATTCAAACCAACTTCATTTAAATCATAGCTAGGTGCATTAGCCAAAAACACATTCATATTGCCATGCCATAGAATGCATCATATTGTGCATTGCATTGATCGTGTTTCTTCTGTGTTTACCGGTGTTGTTCCCCCTCGGTAGACGTTGTTCCGACGTTGTGATCATTGACACTGATGAAGACTCAATGCTATCTTCAGAAGTGCCAGGCAAGCAAAACCCCCTTGTTCATTCTGATACAATCCTACTCTCTCGCTCCTGCTCTCTTTTACTGCATTAGGACAACAACGATTCAACTGTTACTTGCTGCGGTAGCTGAACCCCTTTATCCTCTGCATGACCTGTCATTGCCACAGTAAATAGATGAAACCCACTAGTATGAGTAG
Organism: Triticum dicoccoides; assembly: GCF_002162155.2. NCBI lineage: Eukaryota > Viridiplantae > Streptophyta > Magnoliopsida > Poales > Poaceae > Triticum > Triticum dicoccoides. The sequence goes on along the minus strand of NC_041393.1, from coordinate 432,934,335 downwards.
GAGTTGTTTGAGCCATGTTGTGCCTACTCATTCATGTTTGTTGTCATGCCTGCTATTGCTTAGAGTTGAGTCAGGTCTGATTCATCGGGGATGAATCAGAGGTGTGTGAACATGTCCCACTGTGTGTGAGCGAAGTGGTGAACACGATTTGGTAAAGGTAGCGGTGACAGGCCATGTAGGAGTACATGGTAGGTTGTCTCATTGAAGCCGTCCTTAGGAACTGAGTTCTGTGTTTGTGATCCATGATTCAGCTACTACCATACATTGGGCCCTGAAATATGACCCCGCTCGACTTCTTATTCACCCAAGTCCTCTGTCCAGGAGTTGCAAGTAGTTTCTGGTGTTTGTAGTATGCTGGAGGCCGTGGGCAGCGCTGACCGGAGGGGTGGGCTGTGATGCGGTAGGCACGTGGCACGGTGTACCGGGCGCCCGTTTGGTGTCTCGGGAACCCTGTTCACATCGTTTGGGGCTGTGAGCGAAACTCCGGCCGGATCTCCTCATGGATGGAACCCGAATAGGCGATAAACCTGGACAAGAGACTTGAGTGTTTAGGTAGGTCGTGGTCTACACCCACGTCGGCTTTCGCTTGAAGTCTGCCGAGCACATGTCGTGTGCAGACGCTAAGTGGTGGAAACATGTATGAAGAAGTACACCCCTGCAGGGTTAACATCATCTATTCGAATAGCCGTGTCCGCGGTAAAGGACTTCTGGGTTGCTTATATCAGTTCATAGACAAGTGAAAGTGGATACTCTAAAATGCGCAAGATAAGCGTGAGTGCTATGGATGGCGTTCTCGTAGGGCGACGGGAGCGGTTCCATAGTGGTGTATTGGTTGGTGAATATGTGGACTCGTGTGCGCCTCCTCAGAAGAGTTGCTTGCAGTCGTAGTTCAGGATAGCCACCGAGTCAAAGCTGGCTTGCTGAAGTTAAACCCCACCATCCCCTTTGTTGATAATGATGCATATGTAGTTAGTTCTGATGTAAGTCTTGCTGGGTACATTTGTACTCACGTTGCTTAATTTATGTTTTTGCAGAGAGACTTCAGTCTCACTAGTAGTTCCACGTGGACTTCGACGTTTAGCTTGTTACCTCGGCTACGATCTTGTGCCCTCGACAGGATCTGGTAGATAGTCAGGCTTCTCAGCCTTTTTCATTTGTAGATGTCTGTACTCAGACATGTTGAGCTTCCGCTTGTGCTTTGATTTGTATGCTCTGAATGTTGGGTCATGAGACTCATGTTTGTAATATCTCGCTCCTCGGAGCCTATTGAATAAATACTTGAGTCGTAGAGTCATGTTGTGATGCCATGTTGTGTTTGCACATATCGAGCATATTGTGTGTATGTTATTGAAATGCTTGGTATGTGTGGGATCTGACTATCTAGTTGTTTATCTTTAGTAGCCTCTCTTACCAGGAAATGTCTCCTAGTGTTTCCACCGAGCCATGGTAGCTTGCTACTGCTCCGGAACACTTAGGCTGGCCGGCATGTGTCCTTCTTCGTTCCTGTGTCTGTCCCTTCGGGGAAATGTCACGCGATGAATACCGGAGTCCTGTTAGCCCGCTACAGCCCGGTTCACCTGAGTCCTGCTAGCCCAGTGCTACAGCCTGGATTCACTCGCTGATGACCGACACGTTCGATGCTGGGTCATGGATGCATGTCCCTATAAGTTTTGTGCCAATTTGGGTTTACGACTAGCCATGTCAGCCCGGGCTCCTTATCATATGGATGCTAGCGACACTATCATATACGCGTGCCAAAAGGCACAAACGGCCCGGGGCAAAGGTAAGGCGACACCCGTGGGAATACCGTGCGTGAGGCCGCAAAGTGATATGAGGTGTTACATGCTAGATCGATGTGGCATTGAGTCGGGGTCCTGACAGATTTGGTATCAGAGCTTGACTGCCTGTAGGATTACCAAGCCAAACTGGTCGAAGTTGAGTCTAGAAATTCTTTAGTTATATTAGGGAATTGATTGTGGGATGGAACGTAAGGCTCTTTTTATTCCTTATACCTTATGCCCTTCTGATCTGAGTCATCTTATCTTTCCTACGGGGTTAAGGAACTAGGCTTCTCTTCTTTCTATCAGGATCACGTGTTACTAATCCGTAGACCTATAGAACTGTTGGACTTAAGCCTCAGTCCAGTTCCTACTACTTCTGTATGTTAACTGATGATCTCGAAACCTTGATATTGTGCTTCTGAGTGGTTATGCCACCATTTTTGTGATTGTCTCAAATCTTTTTGAGCATTTACAGCCGTTATGTTGTCCGTGTCATCCCAGGTTTCTAAACAATCTGATGCACTTGCAAGTCCTTTCCCTCTGGTTTTTATGTTCCTTTGGGCCAGGTTAATCACACTAATCGGTGAGTTGAGGTACTCTGTTGCCTTGACATATATGTTGGAGTTCTTATTATGACCCTAGGTGTCTTAGGGGGTCATCTAATAATTTAGCCAGAACTTGTGTTCCAGTGTGATGATTCTGGCCTTTCTTCTCGAAAGCATCCCGTGATGCCACTTAGTAGTAGGTATTCTACTTTTGGGTTTTTGAACCCGAGATTCACTCTACTTAATTCATGTTGATAGTGTTTGCTAGTTCCTTTAGGATATTAGTAACTTTGCGATAGTCCTCGAAGTTCGTGGTATTTCCTTCTTCCAAATACTATGAACCACTTTATGGCAGAAGTTTGTTGGATCAGAAGATCACAACAAGAGTGCTCTTGATGAGTTCTCCATTCCACATTGTGAATTTGCATGTCCTTCCTTTTCAGCATGGGTTATCCGGAAGAAATATGCTGAATTTGTTCGGCATACTAATCCATGTATCCACAACTCAGAAAATTGTACGTTCCATTGAGTTGTCCCTCTTTAGTTGTATTCCAGTATTCATCTATCCGTTGATAGTCAAGAGTAATTGTGCATTCGTGTTATTGATGCTTACTATTCTTGTGGTCCGTCGAGCCATTCTATTATGGAATGACTAGGAGAAACAAACTCCAGTACCTCATCCATATCCAGGATCAGGTCAAAGAAGTTGTGCTCCGCAGATCAAATTGCTAATCCAGCTTTTGTTCTGCTCTACCTTGGAGTATTACCATCTTTATATCAGGATTGTTATAGGAATTGCACACCATCCTATGAACTCTTGGTACAGTGATACTTCTTGCCATCATTGTTCATTCCTCGGTTCCTATGTTATTGTAACCGGAACGCCGACAAGTGAATCGTGATGTGTGAAATCTATACTCCTAGCAACTCTATTGTTTGGTAGTTAATGGACAATAATTTCATTCTTAGTGTGTTGGTTCTTGAATCATCATTCTAAGACTGATTGTGCTACCTCCTCCTTATTTCCTGGTGCACTCTTCGATCAATGAGTTAGGATTTTGGCAATCCCTCGCTCTTTTGATCATATCGCCTTGCCCTGAAAAGCAAGATTGTTCTCGAGCTTAGTAACATATCGGTGGTTCGTGATTTTCCATATATCTTCTCGGAAGTATTACCAGGTTGTCACCTGACCACTATGTTGAGTTCGTGATCAAGTTGGTTTATTCCTGTAAACCACCCCTTCTCCAAGAATCCGTGTTGGATACCTCTGAGCTAGATGGTTAAGCTGAACAGCAACTTGGAGAGTTGGAAGATAAAAGCTTACCTAAATTAGTTCGTTTCAAAGAGATATCCTGGTGTTGGTGTGTTAGTTGAAGAAAGATGATATCTTCATCGATTGGTCCCTGTGATCAGTTATTGGACCTATTGTCTTATAAAACTTTGATTTAAGTATGGGCTATCGTCAAATCAAATCAGAACCAACGATGTTCGTAATGTTGTCTTACTCGTGGCTATCCCTCGAGCATACACCATTCAATCTTTTGGTCTGACCAATACTATCACCTTGTTCACATGATGGTGGAAGTCCAGTGATATGGAAATTCCGATGAGTTGCTGTTGAGCCTATCAGCAGCATTTTGTCTCCCCAATGATTCATGTTGAACATCAACCTAGTGTTGGAAACTTTGTAAGCAATGCTTTAGTGTTCCGTTCATGAAGCCTATGCTTGGATGGAAGAAGTGACTTCCTCTAATTCATGTGCATTTGGTGCAAGTTGCCGCCGTGGGTTGAGAAAGGTTTGTTTTGTTTCCTCTGGAATCGTCCCAAGTCAGTCATGCATGTGCAAAGTATACTATGGTTTGGTAGATTAATTACCTCCACTCCATATGTATTCCGTAGCACCCCAAGCCACTAATTGATTTGTTCAAGGAGAAGGAGTTCCTTCATAAGAGCTAATCCGGACTTATGAAAGAACTTCGATATCCTCAATGATGGTTCCCTACCAGAACTCGGTAGTGTTTTATTGTAAGACTACCATGTGATCATGTTTGCCTGGAACAGCGTGTTCACACGTGCGTAGCAGAACCAGCTCATGCTTTGGAGCTTGCTATCGTAGTTCATTCCCCGAGAATCTCGCAACGTCATCTCGTCGATTTGTGTTGCAAACTTTCATTTTTCTTCCTAGACTCGATGAGTCTGGAATATCCTCACACCAACCAGATCTGAATCTCAGGCAGATATGATGGTTGGAACATTTCCCAAGAACTATAATATTGGCCCCTCGATAACCGGTAAGGTGGATGTCGTGGCCAACACACCCAGCCGGAAGACCCATTATTGTAGTATCTTGATTGAGGAAGTTGGCCACCTCCCCATAAGGATTTCGCAGGATTTACCTCCGTAGTTATTCCTTATGGATTCTTGTGCTCCCGAAGTCCGACCTTTTACTTGATGTTCTAGATATCAAACCATAATTATCTATGGATTAAGCTAGCACATCAAGGAGAACATTAGAAGCGGAGTGCTAAATGTCTCTCGGTCGATCATCCAGATTTTGTTTCCTTGGCCTCGCTAAGGTGAAATATGAGAAGGTGTTATCTTCCTTTGCATCTGCATCCTCCACCGGTATTCATCATGGTAGTAAGTTGTGTTGCCAGAATCCTTGACACGGATATTGGAAAAACCTTGATAAATATGGAAATGCTCAAGTTCTTGAGAGCACGCGCAAGTGCTAGGTTTGATCGTCGGCATTAACTGTATAGTGCTCTCAGTTTCCTCGGCAATGCTATGACCTTTTCAAACAGTGAATTCACTCTCTGTTGTTGGATTCTTCCCTAGTTACCAGAATCATTCCCAGCATTTGCATTTTGTTCCCAGCTTGCACCGCCAATGTGCCATTCTACCACGGGTCTCTTCCATTTCCGGTGGTAAGCAAATTCATCCATTACGTTGTCTTCAACAAGGTAATCCACATCATCCAAGTCCGAGTATGCCATTCTACTGACCCCCTCCAAACGATCGCTCGAGAATTGCCTTAGGCTGGTTTAAAGAGTTTCAATGATCTCTGAATCAAAGGTAATTCTTTTTGCCACTTAAGGGGATATATCTATGAGTCATGGTTCCTAAGGTGTCTCGTTGTGGTATCATGGCAACTCAACTCCTCGCTACGTTGACAATCGTTTACCACCTTTTTAAGTGTGAAATTGTTGTCTACCTAGTGAACCTTCGTCATCTGCTTCACTCCATTCCTATGGATGTGTGCTTCGTCTCTCAGCTCGAGAGATGTTGCTATGTCTCATTCCGAGAGTTAATCCTGAGTTGTTCGACTTTCGAGAAGATTGATCCTTCTAGAGTTCCCTTCTCCTCTCGTTGTCATGTTAGTTGGAGTTCTCGGAGCAAGACATCAAGACAATGATGGTGATCGAATCAATGTTCTTATGAAGGGCAACCTGGATCGTGAAGATTGTGTTAGTTTGCATTTCCCCTTCATCTTACCCTACGCTTGAATCTCGGGACGAGATTCTTGTTTAGTGGGGGTGAGTTGTCACATCCCTAGTTCTGGCCTGACCTATGCTTGCTTCCATCTGTGCATCATGTTTAAATTTTTGAAACTTGAACTGAGGAATTTAGAAGCCTCAAAACCCTAAATAAAAGAAGGGCAAAAACCCTAAAATCTCATTCATTGTTCCAAAATGCTCTTCTTAAATGTTTGATAATTTTGGCAAAGGGTTCTGGTCCCAACCAAAATATTGAACATTTTTAAGGACTTAATCTTGGGACTTTGAATTTAAATCATTAGCTATTTGAATTTGAATTATATTCATATAACTAGAATATAATTTCAAATACCCCTGAAATATTTTATGAGCTTTTGGAAAAGTCCATCTAGCACAATAAAAATATTCAGAGGAGCTTTTGGCATTGTTTGAATTATTTTAAATTCAAAATAGTGGCAAAATAAATTTAAAAATAAAACAAACAGAACAATAAAACAGAGCAGAGAAAACTACCTGGCGCTCACCTGGCAGCCCAGCCGGCCCGGCTCCTATGCGGCCCAGCCCATCTGGGCCTCCCCTGTCGTCTTCCTCCCTACCAGGAGGACGGGCACGCGCCCGGCGCGCGCGGCCACGCGCCCCGGCCACCTCCTCCCTGCCTGGCTTCCTCCTCCTCCCCCTGGACGTCTCCCGCAACGCCACGGAGACGCCCTCGACCCCCTTGACCGCTATCCCTTCTCTCTACTCGCTCTAGCTCTCTCCCTCTCTCAATTTGGAGCACCACCGAGAGCCACCGGAGGGCGCCGCCGTCGCATCCATAGCCACCGGCCACCCCTCGCCCTTCCGCTGAGCTCAGGAGCTCCGCCTCGACCCCCTCTTCCTCCCCACCGATCCACGGCCCTCCGGAAGCCTTGCAACGTCGCCGCCATCGTCGTCTTCATCGTCGGCCGCCGCGGATCTCCATCGTCGACCCGTCGCCGTTCGAGCTTCCCCGAACACGCCGAGGCCACCACTGCACTCCACGTGAGCTCCTGATCATCCTCCCCCTCTCTGTTTTCTCTCTAGCATGCCGTAGCCGCCGCGCCTCTCTCCCCCGACAGCAGGCCGCCGCACGAGCTCATCGCCGACGAGGCTCCGGTGGCCATTTGGTCCCGTGCGTGCCTCCGTTGGGTTCGTGAGCTCTCATAGAACGCGTAGGTGCTAACCGTAGATCCTCCCGTGCACCGTGTCGTCGTTTTCATCGGTGCCCGAACTCCGGCCGCCGCCACAACCTCGCTTCCGGCGAACTCCGTCCACCCCGCACCCTTCCGTTGGTTCCGATGGATGCGCGCGGCCACGGGCCACCTCCTGGTGCCCTTGGCGCGTCGATCCGTCGTCCCTGGCGCAACTCCGGCGAGCCACCGCCGCTCTGGGTCGTCGTCGTCGTCCAACCGCCGGCGAATCCGATGTGGCCGTCGTTAGCGGCTAACCCCCCCACACTAACCAACCCCCTAGGCCACTGACTCATGGGCCCCACGCCCCTAATTAATCACAGCTTAACTCCTGTTTAGTTTAAATTAATCACAGTGGCCCCACGCGTCGGCGTTGACCTCGCTGACGTGGCCTTTGACCGGCCCCACATGTCTGTGACTCCAGCCAGCGCTGTGTCACTGACCAGTGGACCCCACTGGTCAGTTTGACCCGGACCAGCCCCTGTTGACTCTGCTGAGGTCAGCATGACGCCATGCTGATGCAATATTCCTTTTCTGGAATTTAGTTTATTTTATAAATAATCAGGAAAATTCCAGAAATAGCTAAAACTTCAATAAATCATAGTAAGTTAACCGTAACTCCAAATGAAATAATTTATATATGAAAAATTATCAGAAAAATTCAAGGAATCCATCTGTACCATTTTCATGCATGTTTGAACAATGTTTGTCCTCTGTTTTGGACAAAACAAATAAAGGGCATTTAAATAATCATATATGGAGTTGGAATTTGAATCATGTATTCAAACCAACTTCATTTAAATCATAGCTAGGTGCATTAGCCCAAAACACATTCATATTGCCATGTCATAGCATGCATCATATTGTGCATTGCATTGATCGTGTTTCTTCTGTGTTTACCGGTGTTGTTCCCCCTCGGTAGACGTTGTTCCGATGTTGTGATCATTGACACTGATGAAGACTCAATGCTATCTTCAGAAGTGCCAGGCAAGCAAAACCCCCTTGTTCATTCCGATACAATCCTACTCTCTCGCTCCTGCTCTCTTTTACTGCATTAGGACAACAACGATTCAACTGTTACTTGCTGCGGTAGCTGAACCCCTTTATCCTCTGCATGACCTGTCATTGCCACAGTAAATAGATGAAACCCACTAGTATGAGTAGGAGTTGTTTGAGCCATGTTGTGCCTACTCATTCATGTTTGTTTGTCATGCCTGCTATTGCTTAGAGTTGAGTCAGGTCTGATTCATCGGGGATGAATCAGAGGTGTGTGAACATGTCCCACTGTGTGTGAGCGAAGTGGTGAACACGATTTGGTAAAGGTAGCGGTGAGAGGCCATGTAGGAGTACATGGTGGGTTGTCTCATTGAAGCCGTCCTTAGGAACTGAGTTCTGTGTTGTGATCCATGATTCAGCTACTACCATACATTGGGCCCTGAAATATGACCCCGCTCGACTTCTTATTCACCCAAGTCCTCTGTCTAGGAGTTGCAAGTAGTTTCTGGTGTTTGTAGTATGCTGGAGGCCGTGGGCAGCGCTGACCGGAGGGGTGGGCTGTGATGCGGTAGGCACGTGGCACGGTGTACCGGGCGCCCGTTTGGTGTCTCGGGAACCCTGTTCACATCGTTTGGGGCTGTGAGCGAAACTCCGGCCGGATCTCCTCATGGATGGAACCCGAATAGGCGATAAACCTGGACTAGAGACTTGAGTGTTTAGGTAGGTCGTGGTCTACACCCATGTCGGCTTTCGCTTGAAGTCTGCCGAGCACATGTCGTGTGCAGACGCTAAGTGGTGGAAACATGTATGAAGAAGTACACCCCTGCAGGGTTAACATCATCTATTCGAATAGTCGTGTCCGCGGTAAAGGACTTCTGGGTTGCTTATATCAGTTCATAGACAAGTGAAAGTGGATACTCTAAAATGCGCAAGATAAGCGTGAGTGCTATGGATGGCGTTCTCGTAGGGCGACGGGAGCGGTTCCATAGTGGTGTATTGGTTGGTGAATATGTGGACTCGTGTGCGCCTCCTCAGAAGAGTTGCTTGCAGTCGTAGTTCAGGATAGCCACCGAGTCAAAGCTGGCTTGCTGCAGTTAAACCCCACCATCCCCTTTGTTGATAATGATGCATATGTAGTTAGTTCTGATGTAAGTCTTGCTGGGTACATTTGTACTCACGTTGCTTAATTTATGTTTTTGCAGAGAGACTTTAGTCTCACTTGTAGTTCCACGTGGACTTCGATGTTTAGCTTGTTACCTCAGCTACGATCTTGTGCCCTCGGCAGGATCTGGTAGATAGTCAGGCTTCTCAGCCTTTTTCATTTGTAGATGTATGTACTCAGACATGTTGAGCTTCCGCTTGTGCTTTGATTTGTATGCTCTGAATGTTGGGTCATGACACTCATGTTTGTAATATCTCGCTCCTCGGAGCCTATTGAATAAATACTTGAGTCGTAGAGTCATGTTGTGATGTCATGTTGTGTTTGCACATATCGAGCATATTGTGTGTATGTTATTGAAATGCTTGGTATGTGTGGGATCTGACTATCTAGTTGTTTATCTTTAGTAGCCTCTCTTACCGGGAAATGTCTCCTAGTGTTTCCACCGAGCCATGGTAGCTTGCTACTGCTCGGGAACACTTAGGCTGGCCGGCATGTGTCCTTCTTCGTTCCTGTGTCTGTCCCTTCGGGGAAATGTCACGCGATGAATACCGGAGTCCTGTTAGCCCGCTACAGCCTGGTTCACCGGAGTCCTGCTAGCCCAGTGCTACAGCCTGGATTCACTCGCTGATGACCGACACGTTCGATGCTGGGTCATGGATGCCTGTCCCTGTAAGTTTTGTGCCACTTTGGGTTTACGACTAGCCATGTCAGCCCGGGCTCCTTATCATATGGATGCTAGCGACACTATCATATACGTGTGCCAAAAGGCGCAAACGGCCCCGGGCAAAGGTAAGGCGACACCCGTGGGAATACCGTGCGTGAGGCCGCAAAGTGATATGAGGTGTTACATGCTAGATCGATGTGGCATTGAGTCGGGGTCCTGACAACTTCTCCAACCACTGCCCGTGTCACAATGGAAATGGGACGATGTCAGGACTACCTAGGACCTGACGAGGCAATAATGCGATCTGGGTCATAGTGGATACATTAACCAAGGTGGCCCACTTCCTCCCAGTCAAAACCTCATACCGAGCAGATGAGCTTGCACGACTGTACGTATCCAGGATTGTCAGTTTGCATGGAGTTCCCCGAACCATCACTTCTGACCGAGGTTCACTTTTCACCTCTGCTTTTTGGTCCCGTCTCCATCAGGCCCTCGAGACGAAATTGAAATTCAGTACCGCTTATCATCCTCAGACGGATGGGCAAACAGAAAGAGTAAATCAGATACTCGAAGATATGCTCCGAGCCTGTGTTTTGGCCCAAGGAACCCAATGGGAAGATTGCTTGCCATACGCCGAGTTCTCGTATAACAATGGGTTCCAGACCGGTTTAAAGATGTCACCATATGAAGCATTGTATGGCCGTAAGTGCCGCACTCCATTAAATTGGTCTCAAACTGGAGATAGCCGTATTTTCGGAACAGATCTCATGCTAGAAGCCGAAAAGCAAGTCAAGGACATCTGAGACAGATTACAATTGGCCAAATCGCGACAAAAAAGTTATTACGATGCAAAGCACCGACAGATCAGTTTTGAACACGGAGAACATGTCTACCTTCGAGTCACGCCCATGAAAGAAATAAAAAGGTTCCAAACCCGTGGAAAATTGGCACCCAGGTTTATTGGCCCATTTCCCGTTATGACGCGAGTAGGTGCTGTGGAATATCAGTTGGAATTGCCCCCTGAGCTGTCAGACGTGCACAACGTGTTCCACGTTTCACAACTGCGACAATGCATCTCACCACCCGAGAAAAAGACTGAGTTGGCAGAGATAGAGCTAGCAAAAGACTTGACCTACGAAGAGAGGCCAGTGAAATTTTGGATCAGATGGAAAGGGTCACTCGCAGTAAGTCACGAAAGTTTTACAAGGTCCAATGGATGCATCATACCGAGTCAGAATTAACCTGGGAATCAGAAGAATTTCTAAGGGCATGTTATCTAGAATGATTTTCCCAAGCAACCGAATCTCGAGGACGAGATTCATTCTAAGTGGGGGAGGTTTGTGACAGCCTGGTTTTTGCCCTCTTTTATTTGCTTGATTTTCAGTTGAGTTGGTTTTGAATTTGGAGTTTTGAATCATTTCATTTGGACTTAACCACTTGGGTATCCCTTGATTTTCACCCAAGTGTTCCCTCTCCTCCTCAAAACCATCATTTCACCCCTGGCCAACCCAACAATATTGCTTGGAATATTTTTCTTAAATGAAAAATATTCATTTTGGCATCCAAAACCCTAGCTAACTCATTGAGCTCCATAGCAACCCTAATTTTTCTTGCCCCAAAAATCCTGAGAAAAATCCCAATTATTCTTTGGACCCTAGGGCACATTTATGAGCAAAAATATTTCATCACTCTTTGAAATATTTTGGCTACAGAAAATAAAATCACTTATGGGCTGAAATGGTAGTTTCTACAGCAACTACCTTTTTACTAGCTCCATTGTAGTTGGTTTTGCCTGAGCTTATTTACCGTAGTAAGAGACAGTAAAACCCCAAAGCTCAGCCCTTGAATCCCTATGGTTTGACCACAGTAACTCCCCAAAGTTTCTGTCCAGTAACTTAACAACATCACCATTTTACTTCTACTACATCTGGAACCAAACCAAGCCATGGTAATATCTCAGTTTACTAAGGACTACACGCCAGACATCCTTGTTAGTGCATAGGTGGCCTGATGTCACGGTCCACGCAGTGACTGCATTCATCTGAGCATGCTGGCATGCCAAACGCGCGCTCTGTGTGTCGCCAACGCCTCTGTTGGGCGCGTGCTCGCTGCTCGGCCGGCCAGAGCGTACCACCCCTCGCCACCATCCCCGTGTCCACCTCCATAACTCCACCCTACCGCTCGCCGACGCCGGAGCTCGCCGCAGCGAGCACGGGCACGGTCCGGCCAATGGCACAATGCGCGTGCACTGTGTTCGTCTCTTTCCCCCTCGCTCCTATGCTCGTCCGCGCACGTGTACAGTGGATGTGTGACCTCCGTCGCCTTCTCCATAGCTCTCCAGCACCATTCGTCGCCGGGCGCCGGGGACAGGTGTCCTCCGGCGAAGCCCGAGCCCTCCTCGCCACCCCGCCTATAAAAGCCGCCCTCTGCAGCCTCCTGGAGCATCTCAAACCACTCCCACTCCCTCCTAGAGCCATTAGAAGCCGCAGCCCGGCCGGGCAGGCCGCGGGCTGCCGTCGCAGAGCCGAGCTCGCCGGCGATCCCCTCTGGATCGTTCCCGCAGCTCCGGCCCCTCCCAAGCCAAGGTGACCCCGCGAGGGCCTCCGCCTCTCCTCCGTGAAGCCAACCCACCTAGCTAGAGCCCCTGGAGCCGCCCCAAGCTGCCGTCTTCTTCAACTCCGGCAACCTCCACCCTCTGTCGCCGCTGGAGAGGTCAAATCTGATGCTGTCCGGCCACCGTTAGCTACGCTATGGGTACGGGCAGGAATGCCATCGTCTTCTCCGTTGATCCCTCCCTCTCGTTCGCCTCCAAGAAGTCTCACCGCTAGCGTAAGCTCCGGCGAATCGCCGTTCCCCTCTGTTTCCCTCTCCCCTCCCTCCGGCCTGACTAGCGGGGCCCGCTAGTCAGCCACTCATTACGCGCATGAAGCAGTATGAGTGGTGGCGCCCCGGGAGCTTACGCTTTCGACGTCACCCCCCTCTGTTTATTATTTCAAATTCATTTAAATTCCAGGAAACTTCAGTTGGCCATAACTTTTTATCTACAAGTCCAAATGCAGTGATTCTTTTTGCATTGTGTTCTGTGTCCAAAAATCTAACAGCACCCAAAATATGGGATTTTTCCTTGCTGTCTAGATTTTCTGGCAATTTTCAGAAGGTTTCTTGGTATTTTCTTTTTGTGGTTTTGAATATTTTCAGCAGAGCCAGCTTGTCTTGAGGATCACCAGGAGCTTTGTGAACCTCGTCAGTACTAAGGCAAGCCACAGTCACATTTTCATGGTGCCACTTCAATATTTATGATTTTCATACTTGAACTTATGAATATTGATGCATTTAAATTAGTTATATAAGAATTATATTCTGTTAAATGCTTGTTATGTTAAAATACTTGAACTTCAGAATGTTTGAAGTAAATTTTGTTGGCAAGATAAGGAGAACTTAGTTGCAAGTAATAAACACATGATATGTTCATAGAATTTGATGATTAGTTTAATTATTATTTTGCATAAAGAAAAATGATGAGAATGCTAGAAATGGTTATGGTATAAGTAAAGTGTGATTTTAACCAGAATGGTAGCATGTGTTGATGATGGCTCCGTAGGAGCGTGGTATATGTAGTTATTTGCATGGTTATGTGATGCATAGTATGGCATTATGACACCGGTTATTTTCACATTAAGTTGAACTTGATTAATAACTCAACTTGAATATGTTGTTGACCGGGTCATGGTGCCGCTGAAACGAATCTTTCCCAGTGCAACCACATTTGCCGATATGGGACGGCCTTAATGCGTTTCATTGTCGTGCCTCTGGTCAGTGCCTCCATTTAGGGAAGGTTATGGGCGTGCTGTACCCTGGCCCGGTAGGCAAGCATAACCTTGTGAGCCCGTTGTTAAGTTAATTTTGGTACCGGGTCCCAGAGTGGATCGTGGCCACGACGGTGGTCGAGGTGTCTGGAGGTAGACACGGGGCCACCCAGGACTAGCCCGTTGGGGTCTGAGTCGGTAGGGCCGGGAGAGTGTCATGACAGTGAAATGGTTTTGTCGGAACGCTGTTGGTCCACCCGAATGGGAGTGCGAGGCCATGGGTTCTGCAGTGTGGGTACAGTGTACTAACCTCTGCAGAGTGTTTTTAATCTATCGATGGCCGAGTCCACGGTTACGGACACGCTCGAAAGTAGGGTACACCATGGGTCAACACTTAATAATATATGCACACTAAATTGCACTAAAGGATGGCAGTGAGGCCATCATGTTGAGTTGGCCATGTATTGGTCGGGTTGTGATCGCTGTATGGATCACGGGCCATGAGTTGGTCGGGTTGTGATCGCCGTAAGGATCACGGCCACGAGTTGGTCGGGTTGTGATCGCCGTAAGGATCACGGGCCACGAGTTGGTCGGGTTGTGATCGCCGTACGGATCATGAGTGTGTTTTTGGTATTATCATGTTTATTGGTCACATCTGGTAAGCAAGTCGGGAGAATGAGTACCAGTTGAGCATACTCACAACATGTTGGATATTTGGTTGCATTGTTGCTTAATTGGATAAATATCGTGATATTGTCTATCATCATGTTTATGCTTATTGTGAGCTTGCAAGTACATTCAATGTACTAACCTGGCGTGTCATGCCAGATTTCAGGAAAGTCCCGTTGGAAAGGAGTGTTGTCCGAGTCTAGACCGTGTCCACATCAGTGTCCTTGTGCTATGGAGTCCCGCTACGACGTTGTTTCGTTGCCGAGTAGTTGTCATGATCTAGGCCCCTTTATGTTCACTAAATAATGTACATATTGTTCAGCCGCACCGTGTGTGCCACTTGGCCTCGCTAACTGTTGTAATATAAACTATGCTCCGCTAGCATGAATAAAGCGGTTTTTTTTCTGTACCATGTTCTTGTGTGTTGCCAGAAGACAAGGTCTCTGGGCTGGCAATGCAAGGTAAACCGGTCACTCTGAGCCGGGGTGCCACAGATTAAACACATAGTTACTGGTACAAACCCTCAGCCCTAAGGGTGGACTACTCCCTCCTCATTGTGGTGGCCGCCGGGATGATGAAGATGGCCACCGGTGATGATTTCCCCCTCTGCCAAAGTGCCGGAACGGGGTCCCGATTGGTTTTCGGTGGCTGCAGAGGCTTGCGGCGGCGGAACTTCCGATCTAGGGTAACCCTGAGGGTTTTTCGAATATTTGGTGATTTATAGGGCAAAGAGGGGGTGCGGGAGGCCACAAGGTGGGCACAACCCACCTGGGCGCGCCTGGGCCCTGGTGGGTTGTGCCCCCTCTTGGCACCCCAAGTGTTTATCTGGCCCACTGGATGTCTTCTGGTCCATAAAAAATCCACAAAAAGTTTTGCGGTGTTTGGACTCCGTTTGATATTGATTTCATGCAATGTAAAAAACAAGCAAAAAAATAGCAACTGGCACTGGGCACTAGGTCAATAGGTTAGTCCCAAAAAATGATATAAAGTTGCTATAAAATGATTGTGAAACATCCAAGAATGATAATATACTAGCATGAATAGTTCATAAATTATAGATACATTGATGACGTATCAGGGAGTTGATACATCCATTTTGCACCATGTTTTCCTACTATTATTTATAATGTTTTTATGCATAATGCTGTTGGAGTAATTCTAATGCCTTTTCTCTCATAATATGCAAGGTTCACACAAAGAGGGAGAATGCCGGCAGCTAGAATCCTGGAACTAAAGAAGCTACTTCAAAGTTACCTATTCGACACCTCCAAATGAGTTGAAAATTTATGGAAAATTATTTTGGAATATATTAAAAATACTAGAGCAAATAACTACTAGAGGGGGCCACTAGTGAGCACAAGACACCAGGGCGCGCCCAGGTGGGTTGTGCTCAGCCCAACCCACCTCCGGTGCCCATCTTCTGGTAGATAGGTCATTTTGACCTAGAAAAAAAAATCAAGAGAGGACTTTCGGGATGAAGTGCCACCATCTCGAGGCGGAACTTGGGCAGGAGCAATTTTGCTCTTCCATGGAGCAATTATGCCAGGGGAACTACCCTCCCGGAGGGGGAAATCGAATCCATCTTCAACACTAACAACCCTCTCATCTTTGGGAGGACAATCTCCATTAACATGTTCAACGGCACCATCTCCTCTCAAACCCTAGTTCATCTCTTGTGTTCAATCTTTCTATCGGAACCTCAGATTGGTACATGTGGGTGACTAATAGTGTTGATTACATCTTGTAGTTGATTTATTTTGTGGAAGATTGTATGTTCAGATCCATTATGCCATTTAATACCCCCTCTGATCTTGAGTATGATTATCATTTGTGAGTAGTTACTTTTGTTCTGAGGTCATGGGAGAAGTCATGTTGCAAGTAATCATGTGAACTTGATAGTGTTCGATATTTTGATGATATGTGTGTTGTGATTCCATTAGTGGTGTCATGTGAATGTCGACTACATGGCACTTCACCATATTTGGGCCTAAGGAAATGCATTGTGGAGTAGTTATTAGATGATGGGTTGCTAGAGTGACAGAAGCTTAAACCCTAGTTTATGCGCTACTTTGTAAGGGAACGATTTGGATCCAAAAGTTTAGTGCTATGGTTAGATTTTATCTTAATACTTTCCTCGTAGTTGCGGATGCTTGCGAGGGGGTTAATCATAAGTAGGAGGTTTGTTCAAGTAAGAACAGCACCTAAGCACCGGTCCACCCACATATCAAATTATCAAAGTAGCGAACACAAATCAAACCAACATGATGAAAGTGACATGGTGAAATTCCCGTGTACCCTCAAGAACACTTTGCTTATCATAAGAGACTATTTTGACATGTCCTTTGTGAAAGGTTCGGGAAGAGGTGTCTAGAGGGGGTGACTAGACCCTCAACAAGCAAAAGTAGCAGATTTTAAATTCTTCATGTTGAGGTGGAGTTTTAGCACAAGTTTAAGCATTCACAATACATTTCAAGCAAGCATGGCAAGAGTATATGATCAGCGGAAAGTAAAGCATGCAAGTTGCAAGAAAGTAAAGGGATGGGATTGGAGTGTTCAAACGCAATTGGAGACACGGAGATTTTTGGCATGGTTCCGATAGGTGGTGCTATCATACGTCCACGTTGGTGGAGACTTCAACCCATGAAGGGTAACGGTTGCGCGAGTTCACGGAGCGCTCCACCCATGAAGGGTCTATGAATAAGCAACCTTGTCTATCCCACCATGCCATCGCCCACGAAGGACTTGCCTCACTTGGGTAGATCTTCAAGAAGTAGGCAATCTCCTTGCCCTTACAAACTCCTTGGTTCAACTCCACAATCTTGTCGGAGGCTCCCAAGTGACACCTAACCAATCTAGGAGACACCACTCTCCAAAAGGTAATAGATGGTGTGTTGATGATGAACTCCTTGCTCTTGTGCTTCAAATGATAGTCTCCCCAACACTCAACTCTATCTCACAGATTTGGCTATGGTGGAAAGATGATTTGAGTGGAAAGCAACTTGGGGAAGGCTAGAGATCAAGATTTTTGTGGTTGGATTGGAATGTTTTGGTATCAATACATGAGTAGGTGGTTCCCTCTCAGAAAATGGGTAGTGGAAGTGTAGGCACGTTCTGATGGCTCTCTCTTGAATAGAGAGGTGGGTGGAGGGGTATATATAGCCTCGACACAAAATCGAACCGCTACACACATTTTACCCAACTCGGTCAGACCTAATAGATGAACTCGGTGAGACCGATTCAGTTCAATATGTGAACATTGGGATATTCGGTGGGACTGACATGATCAACTTGGTGGGACCGATAAGCTAGGGCTAGGGCAAAACCTCATATCGGTGTGACAGATTGCACGAACTCGGTGAGAGCGATTTCAGCAATGAGCAAATGGGAAGTTGGTCAGGCAATCTTAGTGTGACCGGTTGCACATTTCGGTGAGACCGAAATAATTGCAACAGGCAACAGAGAGTTTGCAAGGCCATCTCGGTGAGACCAAGATCCCTATCGGTGAGACCAAACTGATTAGGGTTTCCGGCAGTGGCTATGTCAAGGAACTCAGTGGCGCTGGATAGATCAAATTTGGTGGGGCCGAGTTTGACTTTTGGTTTTGGACATATATGGAATTGATAAAGTGGTTGAGGGCTTTGTAGCATATCACTAAGCACTTTGATAGTATTGGCTTTTCCTATGGACTCAATGTGATATTGGATCACTAAAATAGGAATGAAGACTCTTGAGCTTTTGCCAATGTTTGTCCTTGGCATCTTGAAGGGGTTCCACATCCTCTTGTCCATGCCACGCCATTGTTGAACTTTCTGAAATATACTAGATAAATATATTAGTCCAACAAGATATATGTTGACATTAATTACCAAAATCACCAAAGGAATCACTTGAGCTTTCAATCCCCCCATTTTTGGTAATTGATGACAACATACATCAAAGCTTTAAGATAAGGATATGAAGAGTAATAAATAAAGCTTTGGAAAGATATCTAACATGCATTTGCTCCCCCTACATGTATGCAATCATGTAAAGGTAGAATATGAGATCATGTGAATGCATAGGCATGTCAGGGCAAGCAATGAGCTACATGTATCTTGTCTATATGCATCAGAGTAAATGATGTAGATAAATTAAGTGTACCTTCATGTTCATGAGTCCTTCTTGCAAACAATATGTACATCAGCAAGAGATCATCATGTACATGAGTGTGATGTATATACTTACCTTGTGGTCTTGAGCTGGCTTTGGAAGAGATGAACTTTAGAAAACAGGGTTAGATAATACAAGGACTCTACTAGTCAAAGAAAGTTCAGGAAACCACAAAAGTACCAGACTGGGATGACATGTAGTGAGTGAGTACTTAGTACTCTATTTGGATGTAGACATGTCCCCAAAGATTAACTATATGCAATGAATTCCAAAGATTTTCTTCCCTTAGATATGAACTCTTTATCCCCCAGAATCTGATATTGGATAATGGGAGAAGGTAGGGTAAGAGAAAATCAGAGCAAAGAAAAATCAGAGCCAAGCAAACATAAGATACACTAACATGTCTTTCCCCTCTTAAAGACATGTGACATCTCTCCTCTATTGTTAATAAGCATCTGGAGAAGCTAAGATGTGCTTTCTCTCTTATG